>NW_006923128.1:39516-51184 GCF_000298275.1 Orycteropus afer afer | reverse complement strand
AACTACAATTGCTAAAAGAAAGAAAATAAATTGATGAAAGAAATGTCACCTTGCAACATCAGAATAAAATGAAAGATGGGTACTCATTCAATTTAATGACTACTTGGTGGCTTATAGGAAATCGATTGATTTTTCTTAGTCTAACTTTTAATAGGAAATCATCTATATTCTCTGACAAGACTAAAATATGAGTAAAAGAAAACTTAAAATGATAAAGTTTTCACATAATATTTTTCATGGAGCAAGCTAAAACAACTTCTTTGAAAATATTTCACAAGCATAAGAAAACTAAGGCTATATATTTGACACTTTTAAATATTTTTTTATTTTACCTCTAGATTAAACTTTATAACCCAAAAGTTGTTGAGTAAGATTAACTAGGTGTTTATATACAAAATGTTTAAAGATTTTTGTCTCATTTGATCATTTTAACTTTTTAAGTGATGAGTAGATTCCCACATTTCATACAAGAGAAATCTGGTTTTAATTCCCTTTAAATTTTAAAGAAAAGTCTTTAGTAATACTGTAATTGTGAAGTGCATGGTTTCAAACACTGAATGGAAGATATAAGAATAAACAGTATTGATCATAATAATCTTGAAAAAATGCTGAGAAAATATTTAGTTATTTACAAATAGCTTGTTTTCCTTGACAAGTTTTCTACCACTAAAAATCAATATTAACATTTTCTCTTACAGTTTTCATATAGTCTAAGATATTGTTTAATGAACACATTAAGCTAATTAATATGATTTTTTTCAATTTATATAAAAATATGTCTAAGCCATTTATCATCTAAACTTATAGTCAGTAAAAAGAAACAATGTTTTCATAATAAGTGATAATTTAGTCAAAAGCAAACATGTTTTAGCTCACCTTGTTTTTTATGAATACTGTAACATTTCATTGTAACATTTATAGAAATCTAATTGAAATCCTGTAGGTAATCTAATAATCTTGCATGTCATACAATTGTTGTTGTTGTTATGTGCCGTCGAGTCGGCCCCGACTCATAGAGACCCCTCCTTGGGTTTCCGAGGCAGTATCACTGCGGAAGTAGGATTGCCCAACCTTCCTTCCGAGGAGTGGCTGGTGGGTTTGAACCGCCAGCCGTCGGGTTAGCAGGGAAGTGTCTTAGCCACTACGCTACCAGAGCTCCCGTCATACAATTAGCAATTGGAAAATTCTACCAATAAGCTTAAAAAGAAAATGAAGAATTTAAAAAAGTTTTTATTAAATAGTAGTTAATTATAAAATACTATTTACTCAAGACACAAAAGGTATTTATGCAATGAAAACAAATGTGCCCAACCATGATAGGAAAACTAAAACCATCTTTATTTGTGAAATTTTCTGATATAATCCTCTTACTTATTCCAATCACCTAAATCCCTTTCTGCTCAGAGACAGTTCCCCTGCTTTTCTTTATGATTGATTAAATTTGTGTATGTTGTGATTGTAGAAGCTAAAACTGACATGGAGCATGTCATGGCATTCCAGGAAATCATGGACACTACTGCGTTTTTCTGGACAAAAGTTTAAGATAAATTACCTATCTTTTAGAAATAGTGATTAGTTGTTTCTGTACCTATGTGTACAAACAAAAATCCCTGCTATGTTACTCCTGTATTCTTATTGGAGGAAAGCCTAGATATCTGCCTCTGCCCAGCAGGTAAAGAACTCATCCCCCCAAAATTGCATTTATATTCTTACATAAACTAATGTGAGTAAGTTTCTAAAATAGAATTTCTGAATTAGATAGTAAATGCTTACTAGTGAAATTAAAATTGTTTATAAATTGATTATTTCTACCAAACAAGCAGGATATGGGTGTCCCTTTCTCTCTTACCCTGAGGTCTCTGTATCTCAGAGCCTGAAGTAAGAATGGATGTGCTACTACTTTTTTCCAATACTGCAATCCTAGGAAAATGAACATGAGGGAAAAGAGGAGTAAGACAGGGAGAAATTTCAGTCCAATGTCAATTTCATAGCCACATTTTGTTATCTAGTTCAGCTGAAGGCTTGGTCTAGCAGGACTATCTTTGGAAATGATATATGATATATGATATATGATGGAAAGAAGAATGATATATGATATATGATATATGATATATGATGTATGATATATATGATATATATGAAAGAAGAATGATATATGATATATGATATATGATATATGATGGAAAGAAGAAATTTCCTCCTGGTTCCCTTCAAAGTTTGCCCTATTTCATGTTAGCTTCCCTGTATCTGTGGTTTGAGCATGCATGGAACCTAGATGGCCCATGACATCAGACCATTCAATGTCAATAATGAGTCAAAGTGGCATTGAGATGAGTCCAAAAGAAATTTGTATGAGCTGGTTTCACAAAATATGGATGGCTAGAAATAGTACCAAAGGCAAAGATTTTTTATCAGGTCTAATGTATCACTAAGGTGTTCTGGTGACATAGTGCCTAAGGCATTTGACTGCTAACCAGAAGGCTGGTGATTCAAACTCATCAGTCTCTCCTGGGAAGAAAGATTGGACAATCTATTTCTGTAGATATAACACCTTGGAAACTCAAGGAAGGGTCACTATGAGTCTAATCAACTCAAGAGCAGTGGGTTTGGTTTGGTATGTATCACCAAGGATCACTGGTGACACAATGGATAAGTGCTATGCTAAGAGGGAAGTTTAGTTGGAAACCATCAACTGTTCATGGGGAGAAAAGACCTGGTGTTCCCCTGTAAAGATTACAGGCTAGAGAACAATATAGGCAGTTTCAATGGGTTATATGTTTTGTTATATGGCTGCTATGGATTGGATTAAACTCAATGACACACAACAACAGTTTATCTTTTTTTTTTTTTTTCATGAAAGGATCATGATGTTAGTGTCACATATATTTTATCTTTTCCTAATAGTCAAAAGTAGATAATTTCCTTTATTTTATTCAAGAGCTTTTCATTGTTGGTGAAGATTTCCTATTAGGATCTTAAACCATTTTCAGTAAATTTTTGTATACGATATAAAATATGAATTAAGGATCATTCTTTTGCTTGCTTTTGTTGGGTGGTGCCGTTGAGTCACCTCCAACTTGTAGCCACCCTATGCACAAAAGAATGAAACAATGTCCAGTCATGTGTCATCCTCACTGTTTGCCTTGCCTGAGCCAATCATTGCAGCCACTGTGTCAATCTGTCTCAATTTTAAGATCTTCCACTTTACCAAGCACAATATTCCTGTCCAGGGAATGGTCCTTTCTGACAACATGACCAATGTAGGTAAGACAAAGTCTGGCCATTCTTGCTTCCAAGGATCATTCCAGCTGCATTTCTTCCAGGACAGATTTCTTAGCTCCTTTAACAGTCCATGGTACTCTCACCATTCTTCACTAACACCAAAACTTAAAAACATCCACTCCTCTTTGATCTTCCTTATTAATTGAAGAAAATATTGAACTTGCTAAAGATTTCATATTACTTAGTTTCACAATCCACACCAATGGAAACAGCAATCGAGACATCAAACAACGTATTCCATTGGGCAAATCTTCTGGAAAAGACCTCCTTGAAGACTAAGGTATGCCTAAACTAAGTCAAGGGGTTTTCAATCACTTTGGAAGCATGAATGGCCAGAGTTCACCTCACCTATTTTGGTTATGTTGTCAGAAGGGACCATTCCCTGGAGAAAGATATCGTGCTAGGTAATGTGGAGGTTCAGTGAAAAACAGGAAGACCTTCAACGAAATGGAATGACAGAGCGGCTGCAACCATGAGCTCAGGTATAACAAGGATTGTAATGATAACACAGGACAGGGCAGTGTTCTATTCTACATAAGGTTACTATGAGCTGTAGCCAACTCAATGGTACCCAACAACAACAATAACCTGTATCATTCAATATTTTGACTATGTTGTTGTTATGTGCTGTCAAGTTGGACCCTACTCATAGCGACCCCTCCTTGGATTTCCAAGGCAGTATCACTATGCAAGTAGATTGCCCAACCTTCCTTCCGAGGAGTGGCTGGTGGGTTTGAACCTCCAGCCTTCTGGTTAGCAATCAAGTGCCTTATGCACTATGCTACAAGAGCTCCTACATACTGCAATCAAGCCTTGATTTTTTTTTTTTTTCTTCTCAACTTGTTCAGCTTGTGAAATTCTGAGCTTAATCTTCCTTTTTGGATTCTTAATTCTAGCTCTTTGCACATTGCATTATAATATTTTACTTTGTCTTCTAGATTTGCCTTTGGAAATTTGATGTTCCCTTGAGCAAGGGTGGTAGAGGATAGCAATTCCAGCCTTTGTTTAGTATGAAAAGCCTTGTAGTGGTTAACTTTGTGTGTCAACTTGGCTGGGCCTGGTTGAGTGGGTGGGCAGTTGGATGAAGTATTCCCCATGATAAGACTGGTAATCAACTCTATGGTGGAATCCATTGTGAGCAGCTGAGTAGCTGCCTTAGGGATGTGGTCTGCTTCTTGCACGTGAGGAGAAGGGCTCTAGCATATGGCATGCTCAGACCCTGCATGTAGCTGTGTCATTATTTAGCAGCCTGCCATGCTCTGTCAAACTTGGGACTTTCAATGGACTTGAATCAATTGCCTGCCATGTGGTTTGGTAACATCGGGACTGTGCCATTTTCTGTGGACCTTGGGCTTTTAGCCTTAGCATCCAGTAGATGCCTGAGTGAAGAGATGCCTCTAGCTTCAGTGGGCCAGGAGCAAGTGGCAGAGCTGAAGCTCAAGGTCGCAGGGTTTTCACCTAGTCCCTAGAGCCTGGCATTTTGAACTCAGACTTCTAACCTCCAAACTGTAAGAGAATAAACTGCTATTTCTCAAGCCATCTCATTTGTGGTATATTCCTACCTGAGTGACACTAGGTAACCAGAACAGATTATGGTACTGAGAGTGGGGTGCGGCTCTGACAGATACCTAAAATATGGAAACAGGAGTGGAGTGCATCCTTGACCCCAGACCCTGGCAGAGAGACCCTGGCATATGGCATGAGAGACCAGAATTTAACAACAACAAGCTTACCAGCCCACGGAGGAGAAAATCGGGTGGCAATGGGTAGGCGGCTTCCTGACAGAGTGAGTTACATTCAGGCATTAATTAGTAGAAGAGACCAGTTTGAAATGAGTAGTAGATGGGCTGCCCATGGAGCAAGAAAGCTGAGGGCTTTTTATGGGCAGGAACATTTCTGGTGGATTGGGTTGCCCTTGGCATCATTAATTGGCAGAAGAGGAGAAACCAAGGAAATGAGAAGCAGTGCTGCCTCAGCCTCAAGGGTAGAACCATGACCTTTGGGGTTGGAACCACCACTGTCCCCTAGATTTCAAAGAGCCAGACCTTCACCAACTTAGTTCTGGAGTCTAGGGCTGCTCATTCTTGTGAGCTAGTGGGACAGAGTTAAGCCGCTGCCCAAAAGTGAGGGGGCAGGGCTGCCATACCCAAGAGGGAGAGGAATGGGGCCAACCAGACCAAGGGAGTTAGATTGCCACTTAGGGACTAGGGGACTGGTGCCACCTAGTGAAGGAGATCTGTACAGGTGCCAAATTGACAGTGGGTGGAATTGTGGTGGTTAACTTTTGTGTCAACTGGCTGGGTCTGGTTGAGTGGCTGGGCAGCTGGATGTAGTATTCCCCATGATGAGACTGGTAGTCAACTCCATGGTGGAATCTACTGGGAACAGCTGAGAAGCTACTTTTGGGTATGTGGTCTGCTTCCTGTATATAAGAAAGAGCTTTGGGAATGGTCTGTACCTTATGGCAGTCTTGAACCCTGCATGTAGCCATGTCATTTTTCAGCAGCCTGTCATGCTCTGCTGACCTTTGGACTTTCAGAGGACTTGAATCAATGGCCTGCCATGTGGTTTGATAAAATTGGGACTGTGCCAATTTGTTTGTCGACCTTGGGCTTGTTAGCTTCAGCAGCTAGTAGCTGCCTAAGTCAAGAGATAACTCTAGGTTCAGTGGCCCAGGAACAAGAGGAAGAGCTGAAGCTCAAGGTCAAGGGGCTTTCACCCAGCCCATAAAGCCTAGCATTTTGAACTCAGACTTGTAGCCTCCAAACTGTAAGAGACTTCTGTAGGTCAAGCCATCCCATTTGTGGTATATTTCTATTAAAGTGGCACTAGGTAACCAGAACAAGCCTATATATTGCACATAATAAAATAAATAGAAAAATACTTATATTTAAAACAAGAAAAACAGAAAAATATAGCTCACTACTTATAAAACTGGAATACACAAGAATCAGATTGACTGCATCTATGGAAAGAGGCAAAAAATAAGTTCAATATCATCAATATAAACAAGGCCACACAGTGACTGCAATAATGGCCTCAGATATAGCAAGGATTTTGAATCTGACACAGGACAAGACATTTTTTATTCTGTTGTACATAGGGTCACCTATTTAGCTGGAGCTAAATCCATGGCACTGAACAAAAATAGCAGCAACAAACATGGCTAGCAACTGATTGTGGAACAGAACATCAATTGCTTATATGGAAATTCAAGTTGAAGCTAAAGAAAATTAAACTAAGTCCACAAGAACCAAAATATGATCTTGATTACATCCCACCTGAATAGAGAGATTGATCAGAAGGACAGATTTGATGAAATGAATGCCAACAACTGTAAATCAATGACTGGACCAGTAGTGAATAACATCAAGAAAATCACACATAAAGAAAGCAAACTACAATGGAGTCTGGAAGGGGTTAAAGAAAAGGCAAGAAAAACTCACCCTCAAATAAACCAAATCCCAAATCAGACCCACAGCCCTGGGCTTGAGTACAACTCTTAGCAACACTTATTGGTACAAAGCAGAACTGCCTCCAAAGGTTCAGGTTTTGTGGATCTTTGTAGAGGAGGGCTACCCTTTCTCCTGCAGGATGGCTGGAGTATTTGAACTGCAGGACTTTGATTGGATGGTACCCCCAGCAACCCACTTCAAATAGTCCCAGGGGCTGCAGCTGCCTTCTCTCATTCCTGAATCACTGGATGATCTATATCACACTAAGCACAAAAACAAGGTTTAGCCTTCTCTTCTGGACAACATCTCCTTTCTCCTATGTGGATGCACACACTGATGAATGAGCAGATTCTGTCACAACTACCTACTCCCAGGGCAGCTGGATAACCACAACTAGAAAAATCATTCCTCGATAATGTTATCTTTCCTTCATTTTTTCTACTGTAATTTTCTCCAAGTTTTCTTCTTTTTCATCTGATAATTTACTCCTTTATCTCTTTCTCTTCCTTCTTTTTCACCAAACTTTCATCCTTCTTACCCATCCACTTTATTTGTTCCCCTTTTCTTATATTATTTTTTCCTTTTCCCCTATTTCTTATCTATGTTTTAGTCTATCATTTCACTTCTCTTTCTTCTCCTTGTTTTTCTTTCCCCCAGCCCTTTTATCTTTCCTGTCTCATCCAATGAGAGGAGCACATTACATCTCCACTAGTGAGCCATGTGTACTAAACAGACCATCTCACCCAAAAAAGAAATAACACTGATAGCTCCTGCACCAAAGTGTCAATGACTGATGGTGGATAATATCTGCTCAACCCAACTGCAATTTCTTTTCATGTCAAACAGACACCAGAAACCTCATTCCCACCAGTTACTCCACCAAGACAGAGAAAGCTGGAGAGTAACTCCATATGTTGTTGTTGTTGTTAGGTGCCGTCATGTCCTTTCTGACTCAAAGTGAACCCATGCACAGCAGAATGAAACACTGCCCAATCCTGCATCAACTCTATGATCCTTGCTATACTTGAGCCCATTGTAGCAGCCACCATGTCAATCCAACTTGTTGAGGGCCTTCCCCTCTTTCATCAACCCTCTACCTTACCAAGCATGACATCCTTCTCCAGGAAATCGTCCCTTCTGACAACATGACCAAAGTAGGTGGACAAAGTCTGGCCATTCTCACTTCCAAGGAGCACTTTGGCTGCACTTCCTCCAGGACAGAACTGTTAGCTCTTCTAGCAGTACATGGTACTTTCAGCATTCTTCACCAGGACTGCAACTCAAAAGCATCAACTTTTCTTTGGTCTTCTTTATTCATTGTCCAGCTCTCGTAAGCATTCAAGGTATTTGAAAATATCATGGCTTGTGTAAGGCACACCTTAGTCCTCATGGAGACATCCTTGCTCCTTCAGCACTAGAAAAAGTTCCTTCTTGGACAACCTGCCCAGTACTACATGTCATCTAATGTCCTGACTGCTGCTTCCACTGGCATCAATTGTAGAACCAAGCAATATGAATTCTTTGACAATGTCAATCTTTTCTCTCTTTATCATAATGCTTCTTATTGGTCCAGTTGAGAAATTTTTTGTTTTCTTTATATTGAGATGTAATCCATAATGCAGACTTTATTCTTCAGCCTTCATCAGTAAGTCATCCTCACTTTCAGAAAGCAAAGTTGGATTGTCAGCATATCTCAGGTTGGTAATGATTCTTCCTCCAATCCTGATGCCACATTTTTCTTTATATAGTCCAGCTTCTCAGATAATTTGCTCAGTATATAGATTGAATAAGTGTGGGCAAAGTGTACAAGCCTGATGTGCTCCCTTCTTGATTTTAAACCAAGTAGTGTCCCCTTGTTCTGTTTGAACAACAGCCTCCTGGTCAATGTACTGGTTACTCAAGAGTACAATCAAGTGTTCAGGAATTCCCATTCTTCTCAATGTTAGCCATAATTTATCATGATCCACACAATCAAATGCCTTTGCATAGTCAATAAAACACAAGTAAACATCTTGCTGGCATTCATTGCCTTGAGCCAAGATCCATCTGACAGCAACTATGATATCCCTCATTCCATATCCTCTTCTGAATCCAGCTTGCACCTCTGGAAGTTCTCTGTCAATATACTGCTGCAACAGTTTTTGAATTATCTTCAATAAGATCTTACTTGCATGCAATATTAATAATATTGTTCTATAATTTCCACATTCTGTGGGATCACCTTTCTTTAGAATGGGTACAAATATGGATCTCTTCCAGTCAGTTGGCCAGGTAGCTGTCTTCCAAATCTCTTGGCATAACTCAGTGAGTGCCCCATATAGCTCAGCTGTCTATCAAAGAAGTAAAACTGTTCCACACTTTCAGATATACTAAAACAAAGTAAAACATAAAACTAAGGTGAAAAAAAATCAGCACATAACCAACAAATAAACACAACAATTTTAAAATGTATTGGAAATAACATACAACTCACACTCAAAAAAATAAAAATTAGGATATCTTCCAAAGAAGGAATAAGTAATAGGACTATCTTATAAGAACTTCAAATGATATATATCTAGTACCTTCCAAGAATTCAAAGAAACCACAAACAGAAGCAGGAGGAAGACAGATAATATCGTTGAAGAATTCAAGAAAATCATCCAAGAGCAAAATGGCAAAATAAATACACAACTAGAAATCATATGAAAACTGCAATTAAAAATCCAGAAGATAAACATTAAAATTACACAGATATATATCACATTGGAAGGACAAATGAGTACATTCAAACCAGCTCAAAAAAGCATTTCGTTGAGCTTTGGTAGCATAGTGCTTAAGACACTTGACTGTTAACCAGAAGGCTGAATGTTCAAACCCACCAGCCAGTCCTCAGACAGAAGGTTGGGCATGCTACTTCTGTAGTGATACTGCCTTGGAAACCCAAGGAGGGGTCTCTATGAGTCAGGTCCAACTCGATGTCTCATAGCAACAACAGTTAGAATTGCCCCAGGTAGGGGCGGGAGGCCAGCAAGGCACAGACTGCAGAGCCAGGAAAAGGAGGGGGAGCACACCAGGGACCACAAAAGCCAGAGGATCTCTGTAAGAGGCTCAGGATCCAGGTAAGGGGCAGGGAGAAGGCAGGCCCCAGTCCCCAGAGTCAGGAAAGGGAGGGGAGGGCACTGGGGAGTACAAAAACCACAGGATCCAGGTAGGGATTAGGTAAAGGGAAGGCAGAGAGGTTTCCAATAACTAAGGGAGACAAACTTGTCTGTCAGGTTGTCATCCTGTGTGGCTTGCACATTGTTGGGAGGCTGTGCCACTGATGTTTCAAGTCCCAGCAGGATTGCACATGATGCACAAGTTTCAGTGTAACTTGCAGACTGAGACAGACTGGAAAAAGAAAGATACCATCCACTTCTCAAAAACTTGACCAGGGAAAACCTTATGAATAGCAGAGAAACATGATCTTATACATTGTTGGTCAACTTTATGAATAGCTCAGAAACATTGTCCAACACAGTGCAGGAAGACCAGACCCTTGGATTAGAAGGCACTCAAAGAAAGACTGGGAAAGAGCTGTCTCATCAGAGTAGAACCACCCGTAAAGATTTGGATTTTCCATATGCTGATGTGGCATGACTTACACTGAGAAGAAAGAGCTGTAAACGCCCCATTAATAATGAAAACATGGAAAGTACAAAGTATGAATCTAGGAAAATTGGAAGTTGTCAAAAATGAAATAGAACATGTAAATATTGATATCCTAGGCATTAGTGAGCTGAAATGGACCGGTTTTGGCCATTTTGAATCAGACAACCATATGATCTACTATACCAGGAATGACAATTTGAAGAGGAATGGTGTGGCATCATCATCACAAAGGATGTTTCAAGATTTGTCCTGAAGTACAATGTAGTCAGTGATAGTATAATATCCATACACATACAAGGAAGACCTGTTCATACTACAATTATTCAAATTTATGCACCTAATTTACCAGCTACCAAAGCCAAAGATGAGGAAATTGAAGATTTTATCAACTTCTGCAGTCTGAAATCGACCAAACATGCAATCAAGATGTGTTAATTATCACTGGTGACTAGAATGCAAAAGTTAGAAACAAAGAAGAATCACCAGTAGTTAGAAAATTTGGCCTTGGCAATAGGAATAATGCTGGAGATCGCATGATAGAATTCTGCAAGACCAATGACTTATTCATTGCAAATGCCTTCCTTAAACAACACAAACAACAGCTATACATGTGGACTTTGCCAGATAGAGTACACAAGAATCCAATTGACTGTATCTGTCAATCAAGATGCAATGGAAAAGCTTGATAAATTCAGCCAAAACAAGACCAGGAGCTGATTGTGGAACAGATCATTCACTACTCATATGCAAGCTCAAGATGAAGTTGAAGACAATTAAAACAAGTCTACAAGAGGCAAAATATGACCTTGGATATATCCATCCTGAATTTAGAGACCATCTAAACAATAGATTTGATGTATTGAACACCAATGACTGAAAACAAGAATAATTGTGGGATGACAGCAAGACCATCATCCATGAAGAAAGCAAGAGGTCATTAAAAATGTGAGAAAGAAAGAAAAGACAAAAATGGAAGTCAGAGGAGACTCTGAAACTAGCCCTTGAACGAAGAGTAGCTAACACAAATGAAATAAATGACAAGACAAAAGAGCTGAACATACAATTTCAAAGGGCAGCTTGAGAAGACAAAGCCAATTACTATAATGAAATATGAAATGACTTGGAGTTAGAAAACCAAAAGGGAAGAACATGCTCGGCATTTCTCAAGTTGAAAGAACTGAGAAAAAAATTAAAAGCTTCCAGTTGAAATATTGAAAGATTCTATGGGAAAAATATTGAATGATTCAGAAAGTATCAGAAGAAGATGGAAGGAATACACAGAGTCAATGTACCCAAAA
>NW_006923128.1:29313-38074 GCF_000298275.1 Orycteropus afer afer | reverse complement strand
CAGACCGGCCACTCAGAACTCAGTCATCTGATCCCATCATGGGAACAACCACCCACAATTGGGGTCCAACCAAGTTGACACACAGCTCCAACTATTACAAATGGGAATTCTTGAACACTTGATTGTACTCATGAGGAACCGGTACCTTGACCTTTTACATATACCAGGAGGCTGTTGTTAAAACAGAATAACACTGCATGGTTTAAATCAAGAGGGGAGTGTTTCAGGGTTGTATACTTTCACCATACTTGCTTAATCTGTATGCTGAACAAATAATCTGAGAAACTGGATTATATGAAGAAGAACATGGTATCAGGATTTGAGGGAAAATCATTAACAACCTGTGATATGGTGATGACACAAATTTGTTTGTTGAAAGTGAGGATGACTTGAAGCAATTACTGGTGAAGATTGAAGAATATAGTCTGCAGTATGGATTACATCTCAATATAAAGAAAGCAAAAATCCTCAAAACTGGACCTATAACCAGCATCATGATAAATGGAGAAAAGATTGAAGTTGTCAAAGACTTCACATTGCTTGGTTCTACAATAAACACCAATGGTAGCAGCAATCAGGACATCAGATGATGCATAGCACTGGGAAAAATGGCTGCAAATTTGTCCATCTTTCAAGTGCTGAGAAGCAAAGATATTTCCTTGAGGACTATGGCTCACCTGACACAATCTATGGTATTTCCAGTCACTTCATATGCATGTGAGAGCTGGACATGAATAAGGAAAACAGAAGAAGAATTAATACTTTTAAGCTGTGGTGTTGGCAAAAAATACTGAGAGTACCACGGACTGCTAAAGCAACTAATAGATCTGTCCTGGAGGAAGTGCAGCCAGAATGCTCCTTGGAGGTGAGAATGGCCATACTTTGTCTCACCTACTTTGGTCATGTTGTCAGAAGGGACCATTCCCTGGAGAAGGATGTCATGCTTGGTAAGGTGGAGGGTCAACAAAAGAGAGGAAGGCCAATAAGGAGATGGTTTGACACAGTGGCAGCAGCGATGGGCTCAAGTATAGCAAGGATCATGGAGCTGGTGCAAGACTGGGTAGTGTTTCGTTCTGCTGTGCAAAGAGTTGCTAGGAGTTGGAGACCACTTGACAGCACCTAAAACAACAAAGGTAGAAAACAAGTTCCTTAATACCAGTTTATATGAAGAAAAATCAGAAGAAATAATTAAGAGAAATGAAGAAAAGCTAAGAATTATATGAAATTACGTGAAAAGTAATAACATGCCTAATTGGAATTCCAGAAAAAGTGAAGGGGGAAAAAAAAAAAAGCCACTGAGAAAATTATCAAAGATTTGCTTGCTGGATATTTCCCCAATCATGGAAGATGAAAATATATCTAGCCAAGAGGCTCAATGAAACCATAAAGGATAGCCCCAAAGAGAAATGCACCAAGATATATCATAATCAAACTTTCCAAAACCAAAGAAAAAAATTCTTGACAGCCATGTACAGTACTGCATTATCAGTGATGAATAGCCTTGATCTACAGGTGTATAGGTGGGTGGAGAGGCTGACTGATCAGGTATATCCAGACAGGAGGTAGTGTGTCCACGACCATATATACAGTTGCCAGAAGATGTTTCTCCAAGACTATTTGTATGTGCTGTAAGTATGTCCAGAGTTATAGTAGAGCCAACAAGGTACGAAGTTGCAGTGGCTTCTTGGCCACAGCTAGCTACCCTAAGGAAACAATTAGTTGGAACTCTGGGCTCAGAACCATGATCACAGGGGACATCAAGCTCAATTGGCATAACATACTACCCAGAAACATTTTTCTATATCCTAATTTGGTGAGTAGCAACTGTGATCTTAAAAATTTTCATGTGGCTATCTAGATGCATTGATGGGCCTCTCCTCATCCAGAGCAGATAATAGTGAGGAAAACCAAAGATGCATGGAAGCAATTGGTCCAAAGGATGGGTAGACCTTGCAATGCTCTCAGCCTATATGACCATGAGGCCAGCGAAGCAGATGATGACTGCCTACCTCTCTCAACCACTCAGAGGGGGATTGTACAGGAAATCCTGGGTAGAGTGGGAGAATAATGTGGAACAAAACTCAAAAAAAAAAAAAAAAATCCCAGTTTCCTGGTCCTGGTGAGACCCCTGAGACTGTTGTCCCTAGTTATCCTTCAGGGTTGGAACTGAGTTCACTCCTTTGGCTTCCAGCCACCAATAGACAGGCATATGTGCTGAACACATCACAATAAATGGAGAGAAGATTGAGGTTGTTAAGGAATTCACGTTGCTTGGTTCCACAATCGATGCCAACGGAAAAAGCAGTCAGGACATTAGATGACGTGTAGCATTGGGAAAGTCAACTGCGAAGTAACTGTTTCAAGTGCTGAGGAGCAAGGATATCTCCTTGAAGACTAAGGTGCACCTGACACAAGCCATGATATTTCCAATCGCCTGGTATGCATGTGAGAGCTGGACAATGAATAAGGAAGACCGAAGAAGAGTTGATGCTTTTGAGTTGTGGTGCTGGTGGAGAATGCTGAAAGTACCGTGGACTGCTAAAAGAACTAACAGATCTGTCCTGGAGGAAGTGCAGCCAGAGTGCTCCTTGGAGGCAAGAATGGCCAGACTTTGTCTCACCTATTTTGGTCATGTTGTAAGAAGGGACCATTCCCTGGAGAAGGATGTCATGCTTGGTAGGGTGGAGGGTCGACGAAAGAGGGGGAGGCCTTCAAGGAGATGGATTGATACGGTGGCTGCGATGATGGGCTCAAGTATAGCAGGGATTGTGGAGCTGGCGCGGGATCGGGCAGTGTTTCGTTCTGCTTTGCATGGGGTCGCTATGAGTCGGAAATGACTCGACGGCACTTAACAACAACAACAACAACAATGTGGTGAACATTTCATCAGGTAGACATAATCCTTGGAGCAATCAATCCTGGGAGAACATAATGGCAGTGTTTTCACAGGGAGATAGCTGGGAAGGACAGAAGTGCATGGGAGAGAAGGACAAAGGGTATAGGTAACAATGGGAAGGAAGTGGGAAGAGAGCTGTTACATTGTAGGTAATGGCAATCAATGTCATGAAACAAAAATGTATATGAGCTGCTATATGGAAAATGAATTTGCTTTGTAAACTTTCACCCAAATCATAATAAAAATTTAAAAAATAAATTAAAAAACTAACAAATATTCAAATGCTCCAGGGGACATCAAGCTCAACTGGCATAACATACTACAAAAAACATTGTTCCTCATCCTACTTTGGTGAGTAGCGACCGACACCTTGAAAGCTTGCAACTGGCCATCTAGATGCAACAATGGGTCTCTCCCCTTCCAGAACAAAGAAGAATGAAGAAAACCAAAGATTCATGAAAACAATTAGTCTAAATGACTGGTACACCATGTGATCCTCAGCCTATACAACCAGAAGACCAGAACTAGATGGTGCCTGGCTACCACTGTCAAGTACTCAGAGGGGGATCTATGTAGAAAATCCTGGAGAGAGTGGGAGAACAATGTGGAACAAAACTCAAAATTATTAAAAAAAAAAGAAAAAATCAGGTTTGCTGATCTGATAGAGCCTGATGGAACCATTGAGACTATGGTCCCTAACTGCCATTCAGGTCTAGAACTGAACTCCCTCCTGCGCCTTCCAGCTAAACAAAAGATAGGCATATAAGCTGAATGTTTATATTAGGTAGATAGACTCTATGGAGAGATCAATCGTGGAAGAATGGAATGGCTGTGTATACACAGGAAGACCGCTCATAATACGGGAGCACATGGGAGGGCAGTACACAGGAAAGAGGTAACTATGGGGATGAAGTAGGAGGGGAGCTGTTGCATTGTGGGAAATTGCAGTCAATGTTATGAGGCAAAGTATATGTGAGCTTCTGTGTGGAAAGTGAATTTGCTCTGTAAACTTTCACCCAAAAACAATAAAAAACATTTAAAATAAAGAAAGAAATGATTGACCAGCACAGTAACAACAGTGGAAAGGAGGACAGAAAAATATTCTTGAAAGAGATATAAAACAAAGGCAAATAGTATTATATGTACTATATTGCATTACCAGTAACAACAAACACTAGTCTATGGGTAAATACATAGGTGAGAAGATCAGGAGTGGGAAGGTGAACAGGAATATATCCATAACCATAGATATATTTGGCTGATGATTTTTTCACATGTGTATTTGTGCTACAAACGTATCCATATACATTATAGAAGTAACAGGAAACAAGGATAGAATAGCTTCTCAGTGACGATCAAGCTCGGGACCATGGTCATAGGAGACATCAAGTTCAAATGGCACAACATAGTACACAAAAATCTTCAATTGGGGTCTTGAACACTTTTGAGTGGTCATCTGAGAGGTAACTGTTGGTATCCCTAGTCTGGAACAAAGAAGAGTAAAGAAAATCAAAGTCAAATGGAAGCAATTAGTCAAATGATGTGAGCCACCACAGGAACTTCAGGCTTTGTAACAGTTAGACCAGAAGAACTAGATGGTATCCAGCTTCTAATGCCAACCATTTGGATAGGGATCAAAATTGGAGATTCTGAGTAGAGTGGGAGGAAAAATGTGGAATAAAATTCAAAAACACAAAAATGACCAGAATTACTGGTCACATAGGGACTGGTGGAACCTCTGACACTATGTTGCTGTTGTTGTTGTTATGTGCCATCGAGTCAAACCCGACTCATAGCGACCCCTCCTTGGGTTTCCGAGGCAGTATCACTACGGAAGTAGGATTGCCCAACCTTCCTTCCGAGGAGTGGCTGGTGGGTTTGAACCGCCAGCCGTCTGGTTAGCAGGCAAGTGTCTTAGCCACTATGCTACCAGAGGCCCCAGGCTACTCTTCAGGCCTGGAAATGGACTCACTTTTGTGCTGAATTGGCTCTCATCCAAATGGTAGAAAGGCCAACAAACATAACACCTACCCCAGGGAGGTAGAAGTGAACCCACTGACCCTAGGGAGATTCACCCATTAGGGAAATAATCTGTGATACATCAGAAGGGCAGAATTTGAACAGAGGGAAAGCTGGACATACAGGAATTCATGGATAAGGATATAGGTAGGGGTAGTCACAAGGAAGAAATGGGAAGAGAGCATTTTACTGTTAGGATTGTAATCACAGCCATGAAGACAAAAGTGCATGAAGTGTTGAGAGTAAAACAAATCTACTTTGTAAATTTACACCCAAATCATATAAAATAAAATGAATTTAAAAAAAGAGGGAAAGGAATAAACAGACCCACTATACCAAAAATATTTTATTGATGTTCAACTATTTATTTCAAGAGGTAGCATAATATTAAGAACCAATGGTATTGAAAGTAGAAGTTCAAGGTGCACTGAAGCAACTGGTGAAAAATAAAGCTCCAGGAACTGAAAGAAGACCCACTAAGATGTTTCAACAAATGGATAGGGATCTGGAGGCACTTACTCATCCATGGCAATAAATTTTTAAGACAGCTACCTGGCCAAGTGACTGGAAGAGATCCATATTTTTGCCCATTCCAAAGAGAGATGATACACAGAATGTAGAAATTATCAAGCAAAATAATTAATATCCATTCTCTGGATCAAGATATCATGCTTTGTAAAGTGAAGGGTCAAAGCAAAAGGAGGAAGGTCCTCAGCAAGGTGGATTGATTGACACTGCATTGGCTGTGGTGATGGGCTCAAGTACCACAAAGATTGTGAGCATGATGCATGACTGGGAAGTGTTTCATTCTGTTGTGCATAGGGTCATTGTGAGACAGAGCTGACTCTATGGCACCTACATACAACAACAGCATCATTAATATCACACACAAGTAAAATTTTGCTGAAGATAATTCAGAAATGATTGTAGCAGGATGTTGACTTGGAAAGTCCAGAAATTCAAGCTGGTTTCAGAAGAAGAGGTTTTAGAACGAGGGTTATCATTGCCAATGTCAGATGGATCTCGGCTGAAAGCAGAGAACAGCAGAAAGATGTTTACCTGTGTCTTATTGAGTATGAAAATGCATTCAATCATGTGGCACATAGAAAGTTGTGAACAACGTTGTGAAGAATGGGAATTCCAGGGCACTTCATATAAGGAACCTGTACATAGACCAAGAACTGTTGTTCAAACAGAACAAGGAGATACTTCATGGTTTAAAATCAAGAAAGATATGCATTAGGGTTGTATTCTTTCACCATATTTATTCAATGTGTAAGCTGAGTAAATAATCTGAGAAGTTGGACTATATGAAAACATGGCACCAGGATTGGAGGAAGAATCATTAACAATCTGTGATATGGAGATAACACATCTTGCTTGCTGAAAATGAAGAAGACTTGAAACACTGGTGAAAGTCAAAGACTACAGTCTGCAGCATGAATCATACCTCAACACAAAGAAAACAAAAATCCTAAGAACTAGATCAATAAGCAACATCACGATAAATGAAGAAAAGACTGAAGGACTTTTTACTTAGATCTACAATAAGCAATCACAACAACAATAGTCAATAAAAAAAGTTGTCGTGTTTCACTGAGAAGATCTGTTGCAAAAGACCTATTTAAAGAGTTAAGAAACAAAGATGTCACTTTGAAGCCTTGGGTCCACCTAACCCAAGCCATGATATTTTCAATTGCTTCCTGTGCCTGAGAAAGCTGGACAATTAATAAGGAAGAATAGTTCATGTCTTTGAATTGTGGTGTTGGAGAAGAATACTGAAAGTACCTTGGACTGCCAGAAGAACATGCAAGTCGGTCCTGGAAGAAGTGCAGCCCAAATGCTCCTTGGAAGTGAAAATGGCCAGAATTTATCTCACCAACTTTGGTCATGTTTTCAGAAAGGGCCATTGGCAGGAGAAGGATGTCATGCTTGGTAAAGCAGAGGGTCAGCAAAAAAGAGGAAGACTGTCAACAAGATGGATTGACACAATGACTGCATCGATGGGCTCCAGTATAGCCAGTATTGTGAGGATGGCCCATGACTGGGCAGTGTTTCATTCTGTTGTATATAAGGTCGCTATGAGTCAAAGTTGGCTCATTGGCATCTAACAAGAACAACAGTTATAAAATTAAAAATTAAAGATGTTTAAAACAAAGCAAGTAGAGAATAACTGAAGCAAAATATGAACAACAACAACAAAAAAGGATCACTAGAAACTATAAAGAAAATAGCAACACCAAAAATTGGTTTTTGAAAGCAATGGAAATTTGTAATTAAAACCAAAAAAAAAAAAAAAAAAGCAAACTCACTGCTGTCAAGTCTCATAGTGACCCCTCCATGGGTTTCTGCAGCAGTATCTGTATGGAAGTAGATTGGCAGTCTTCTTTCCAAGGAGTGGCTGGTGGGTTTGAACCACCAGCTTTCTGGTTAGCAGTCAAATGACTTAGGCATTGTGCCACCAGAGGTCCTATTTGTAAACAGTTTGTTCTAAAATGAAAGATAAAATTCACTAATAAAAATAAAATAAAATAAAAATATTGCCTTATATTAAGGAGATTTAAAAAATAAATAGAGACAGACATTTCGGAGAAATGATTCTCACTGTCTCCTTGGGTATCGATACTCAACACACTTTTTTCTTTCTCTCTTCAATAAATAAATAAGTAAACAAACAAATAAATAAATGTGAGTGGAAAAATAATAATATATTTTGCTAATATTTATGAAAACTTTCAAAAATGAATATTAAAAAAATATATATTATACCTGCTTTGAAAAAAAAAATAGAAAATTCACCAATTGCACTAAGATTGGCAATTGTACAGACTAGTTCTACCAATTATTCAAGAACAGATCATTTTAATCTAGTAAAAACAGGTGTAGAATCTAAAGCAGGAAATCTATCCACCTCATGGAAGACCACCCCTGAGGAGTAAAAGATTAACACACTTTGTGCCTCATTGAGAGGCTAGTGGTTTGAACCTACGTAGAATCACCTTGGAAGAAAGTTCTGGAAATCCAATTGCAAAAGCAGCCATTAACCACTCTATGGAGCACAATTGCACTCTAACTCATGAGGTTGCTCTGAGTCAGAATTGACTTGATGGCACCTTTTTGCTACAAAACTGGACAAGAGCACAATTATAAAAGAAAAAGTTAGGCCAGTCTCAATTATGAACATAATTTCTCGTGTCTTTTTTTGAAAATGATAGAAGAATGATTCCAGTAAAATGTTACATATTTACATCAATACCAAGGAGGATTTATCATAGAACAGGGATTTCATATATAATTTACCAATTAACAAATTAAGGGAGATGAAACATTTACTTGCCTTAATTGAAACGGGGGAAAAAAGCACTACTAAATTGATAAAATTCATCATAATAAAGTACACTTAGCAAACCAACAATAGAAGATAAATTTCTCTATGTGACAAGCTTTAAATTGAGGGCATATATCTAGTCAGAGTCCATATATTATCTTTTAATTTTAAAGAGACCCTTGAGTCAGTGTCTAAATGGTTCCTGCCTAGCAAATAGAGACATGCAATTTATGTCATAAGAAATGTAGTAATGTAAGCCTATTTTTAGAAAAACATAAAAGCAAGATGTCTTACATTTGCAAAACTAAATTTCCTCTAACAAGCATCCTTGCAAACACTGTTGACTATACCAAAAAAAAAAAAAAAAAAGAAAAGAAAAGAAAAACAGTGCCACTGAGTCAGATCTGACTCATGACGAACGACACCTCCCTGGGTTTCCGAGGTGGTATCGCTATAGAAATAGATTGCCAAGCCTTTCTTCCAAGGAGTGGCTGGTGGATTTGAACAGCCAGACTTCT
>NW_006923128.1:27937-29039 GCF_000298275.1 Orycteropus afer afer | reverse complement strand
ACAGCTCTCATCCCACTTCCTCCTGATAATTACCTTTTCCCTCTGTCCATCCCTCCATTCACTCCTGCCCCGAGCTGTCTCCCTGTGCATATATAGCCCTTCTTTCTCCCATGAGTGCTCTCTCCAAGGAGTATATCTACCTCAGGTAAATGTTCATCTCATATGCCTGTCTTATGTTTGGCTGGAAGCCACAGGTGTCGGTTCGATTCCAGACCTGAAGGGCAGCCAGTGGCCATAGTCTCAGTGGTTCCACCAGACTCTATCAGAGCAGCAAATTTGGTTCCTTTTTTTTTTGAAATGATTTTGAGTTTTTTTCCACATTGGACTCCCTTGCTATCCAGAAACTGCTACATATATCCCCCTCTGAGTAGTTGACAGTGGTAGCTGGGCACCATCTAGTTTTTCTGGTCTCATAGTCTTATAGGCTGTGGATCATATGGTATATCAGTCACTAGGATTCATAGTTTCCATGAACCTTTGGTTTTCTTCATTCTTCTTTGCTCTGGATGAGGAGAGACCCATTGTTGCATCTAGATGGCTGCTTCAAAGCTTTTAAATCCCAATAGCTAATCGCTAAAGTAGGAGATGGTACAATGTTTTGTGTAGTATGTTTTGATAACTGGAGCTGTGTGTTATCTTGGCTGGACCACAATTCTGTGTGGTTTAAGCTGTTGCGATGTGGTTATTCCCATGATGGGATCAGATGATTATGTTTTGAGCAGACAATCTGTTGAAAGGGAGTTTCCCTAGGGGTGGCGCCTGCTTCCAGTATATCTAGGGACATTCCAGGAAAAGAGACTTACTTCTGTGGATCGGGATTCTGTTGTGCTTCCTACAACTGTCTGTGAGTGAACAATTCACCATTCGGCCTGGAGAGATTGAATTCATCATTCATTGGAGTCAACAGCTGGTGTACTGCCTGCCAGCCTTGAGCTCCTCAGCCCCTGTGGCTGCAAGAGTCAGGAAAAGCCTCCAGCTAGATGTGGAAAAGCCTCCAGCTTGACGTATGATCCAAGAACTTTGGACTTGCCAGCTTCTATAAGTGTGTCAGCCACTTTCCTAATATAATTTTCTATATATATATAGAAATTTATGTATATAT
>NW_006923128.1:26055-27574 GCF_000298275.1 Orycteropus afer afer | reverse complement strand
AATTGTTCTCCAGCTTGATTAATCTTAAAGACACTAGGGACCCTGCATCTGTTAGTAAAGAGGCCCCTGCTAAACTGTGGTGTGAGGTGGCAACATTAATACATGAAATAGCACCACTAATAGATCAAGTACTTGTGAGAAGTGATGCTCTGGGTGATCAGATATTTGATACTTTTCTGCAATTTTGTCAGCATGGGGAGTATAAGGAAGCTGGTTGGGAGGATTCAAAATGGAGTCTCATCAGTGAGCAGCACACTTTTTCCCCCTGACATCTAAGGACTTTGAAAACTAGGTACAACAGTTTCAAGTAGGGAGTTTGGTACTCTGAACAGCTCACTGAATCAGAGTGCATCAAACACAGAAGAGCAGAATTAGAAGAAAGGCACAGGGAGATTATTTAGGAAAGAGCTACTGGTGGAAGATGGATGGGCACCCAAGAGAGGCCACTGGAAACTTTCCTGGGCAGTCACTGTCTGCTGGGTGAGGGAAGCTGCCTGAGATCTCTGAGCCAAGAAGGAAGACACCTTATAGCAGCATATCAGTGACCACTACAATATTCCAGCAGGCAATGGCAGAGACCTGCCTCTACCAGCTGATTTTGTCAATAATTTGGGTCATCTGGGTGCAGGTGGGCACAGGCATCACTGCTGAGATTTAGGCAGAAAACTCACTGTTCCACTAGAAAGGCTAGCTCCCTCCTTTCCCAGCAGATCACAAAGCAGGCTTGGGTCAGACTGGGAGACACCGTGCTTTTCTTTGAAATGGAAAATAAGGTAACTAGCAGGTACTCCCCCGACTCCAACACAGCTGAAATTGTGTGCATCTTTGGCACTGCAGGTGGGCAGTATCACAGACAACTCCAGAGCTGGCCATTAGCAGTCTGGAGGGATTGCATCAGCACCATGGGCAGACGGGGCACAGAGAGCAAAGAAACTGCAGCTGAGTGTGGTCCTGTGAAGTTTGCCTTGGAGCTGGGCTTTGGTGGGGCCGTGGAGGGGGGTCTTTGAGTGTGCCTGAAATTGGCAGAAATTTGTGGCACTCTAACAGTAGGAATCTTTCCTGAGGTTGTGCCATGGTCCTGCAAATAAATACGTCATCAATAATCACCTGCTCAAAGCCCTAGAAACCAACCCTAGTGACACTAACCTTTCTTTCTTCTGCTATCACCTTCTCTGACAATAATTCACTCATTCAATAGAAGAAACCATGTTCAACCAATTACCATAAAACCTCCTGCTTCAAACTCTAAAATATCTTTACAAAAAACAGAAACACATATCCAGACTACACACAGTGATTACAACATCACAAAGAAAACAGCATAGTGACCCAACATACTTGAATCAATAATAAAACACACCAGCTTCACATTTTCAAAATATTAAACCATAAAACCAAGAGAAAACAAATAAACACATAAACAGCAGCTAGAGACAACCTAAAGGGACAGCGCTCTACCAGATTCCAGGGGCTTAAGAAGAGGTTCTGCTTTCCAGTAATCCCAAGAACTCTCCAGAAT
>NW_006923128.1:23716-24269 GCF_000298275.1 Orycteropus afer afer | reverse complement strand
AAGAGACACACCTTAGAGACAACAATAAAAATAGACCAAAAATCAAAAGTTGGAAAAAGATATATCAAGCCAATGGCAACTGTAAGAGAGCAGGAGTGGCAATGTTAATTTCTGATCAGATTGATTTTAGGACAAAAACCACCATACGAGACAAGGAAGGACATTATATAATGATTAAAGGATCAATTGATCATGAAGATATAATCATAATAAATATCTATGGAGCCAAAGTAAGAGCCCCAAAATACATAAATCAGACTTTCAAAGAGTTGAAAAGCCAAATAGATGACTCCACTCTCATACTGGGAGATTTTAATAAGCCACTTTCTTTGAAAGATAGAACAACTGGAAAGAAACTCAATAAAAATGCAGAAGAGCTAAATAATACACTCCAACAATTGGACATTATAGACATCTACAGAGCACTTCAACCAACAACAATACAATATACATTCTTGTCCAGTGCACATGGAATTTTTTCCATGATAGACCATATGTTAGGCCATAAAGGAAGCCTTAATAAATTTAAAAACATCAAAATACTGCAAAGCAT
>NW_006923128.1:17603-18730 GCF_000298275.1 Orycteropus afer afer | reverse complement strand
AAATTGAAGAGGAATGGTATCAATTTCATAGTTAAAATGAACATCCCAAGATCTATGCTGAAGTACAGTGCTGTCAGTGATAGGATGCTATCCATATGCCTACAAGGAAGACCAGCTAGTACTACTATTATTCTAATTTATTCACCAAAAGTTAAAGGAAGGATGAAGAAATTGAAGATTTTTACAAACTTCTGCAGTCTGAAATTCATTCAATCCATGTTTTGATAATTACTGGTGACTGGAATGTGAAAGTTGGAAAAAAGAAGAACCATTGTTGGTTGGAAAATATGACCTTGGTGATAGAAATGACTCTTAAGTAAGTACACATCATAGAATTTTGCAAGACCAAAAACTTAATTCTTTGTAAATGCCTTTTCCAACAACATAAATGGTGACTATATATGTGGACCTCACCAGATTGAATACACAGGAATCAAATCTACTATATCTGTGGAAAAAGGTGATGGACAAGTTAATATCATCAGTAAAAAAGAAGGCCAGGAGCTCACTGTGGAACAGGCCATCAATTGTCCCTATGCAAGCTCAAGTTGAAGCTAAAGAAATTTAAACAGGTCCATGATAACCACTATATCCCACCTGACTTTAGAGACTATCTGAAGAATAGATTTGATACTTGAATACAAATGACTGAAGACCAGATGAGATGTGGTCTGAAATCAACAGCATAAGAATGAAGGAAGGAAAATGTCATTAAAAAAAGAGGAAAGGAAGAAAAGACCAAAGTAGATGTCAGAAGAGACTCTGATTCTTGTTATCGATTGGAAAGTAACTAAAGCAAATGAAGAAATAATGAAAGAAAAGTGCTGAATAGAAGAATTCAAAGAGTGGGTATAGAAGACAAACCAAATTATTATAATCAAACTTGCAAAACACTGCATGCTGCAAGAAGCATCAAAAGAAGAGGGAAAGGAAGAAATAGATTCACTGTACCAAAAAGAATTGGTAGATGATCAACCATTTTGGAAGGTAACATAAGATCAAGAACCAATAGTACTGGAGGGTGAAGACCATGCTGCACTGAAGAAATTGGTGAAAAACAAGGCTCCAGGAATTGATGAATACTCATTGAGATGTTTAAACAAAAAGATGTATCACTGAAGGCACTT
>NW_006923128.1:9524-10951 GCF_000298275.1 Orycteropus afer afer | reverse complement strand
TGGTGGAGTCAGAGTGACTTGACAACTCCTTACAAGAACATGAGAGAGATATGAATATACTTTAATTAAAACAAAGATATATTCCACTAAATACTTGTTGTATATATATAAGTCTTCTGGATGTGAAAGTCCTTTTACATTATACTTGGCACATGGACATTAAATATATTATAACATATGCTGTCAAAAGTAGCCTGTTTGTTCACAAGGTAAATATAGGTAAAAATGTATTTGAACTTTGTGCTTTATTTTTAACATATAAAATAATGTTTATCACTATTATGTTTTTAGAATTTTTGTGGATTACATTTTACAGAGGATAGATAAAATAATTTTAAGAATCCAGTTTTCTGATTTATTTTGAGAGAAAGAAAAACATTTTTCAACAGGATAATGAAGGAATGAGCATGGCCAAAAAATGCTGTGCCATCCAAGTCCAATTTTAAATTTGAATGAGTAATGGCTAGTTTCTAGTGTACTCCTGGATAATATCTTTCAAAGATACTGGACAAATTAAAAGAATATGCATGTAATGAGAAATTAAAAAGAGGAGTATGCAGGTACCCCTTTAAAAAACATATCTTCCAGTAGATTAACTAGTAAATTAGTAGCACTTGGAATACAATTAAATTGCAAATCAAAACTATTAGACATCAACTGTACAAAAGTCCTTGTTGTTGCTCTTAGGTGCCATTAAGTTGTCTTTCACTCACAGAGACCCTATATACAACAGAATAATGTATTGCCCAATCATGCACCATCCACACAGTACTAATTATGCTGGAGCCCATCATTGCAACCCCTGTGTCAAACCATCTTGTTTAAGGTCTTTCCCTTTTTCTCTGAGCCTACACTTTTACCAAGCATGCTATCCTTCTCCAGGGAATGGTCCCTTCTGACAACATGGCTAAAATAGGTGAGATGAAGTCTGTCTATTCTTGTTTCCAAAGAAGCATTCTGGCTTCAATTCCTCCAGGAAAGATTTATTTTTCCTTCTGACAGTCTGTGATATTTTCAGTATTCTTCATCAATATCATAATCCAAAGGCAGAATTTCTTCTTAAGAAAAAAAAGAAAAAAATCACTGCCATTGAGTTGGGTCAAATCTGTCTCATGGAGACCCATCCTTGGGTTTCTCAAGTGGTATCTCTATGGAAGTAAATTGCCCCATCTTCCTTCTCAGGAGTGGCTGGTGAGTTTGAACCACCAGCCTTCTGGTTAGCAGTCAAATGTCTTAGGCACTACACCATTCTTCTTAGGTCTTCTTTATTCATTGTTCAGCTTTCACATATGTATGAGATGTTTGAAAACACCTTGGCTTGGGTCCAGGGTACCTTATTCTTCAAAGTGACTTACTTGTTTCCCAACACTTTAAAGAGATCTTTTATACTAGATTTGTCCTGTGCAAATGATGTCTGACTTTTTGAC
>NW_006923128.1:7341-8290 GCF_000298275.1 Orycteropus afer afer | reverse complement strand
GAGAATGGCCAGACCTCATCTCACCTATTTTGGTCATATTGTCAGAAGGGACCATCCCTTGGAGAAGGACGTCATGCTTGGTAAGATGGAGGGTAGAGGAAAGAGGGGGAGGCCTTCAGTGAGATGAATTGACACGGTGGCTGTGATGATGGGCTCAAGTATAGCAGGGATTGTGGACCTAGCGCAGGATCTGGCAGTGTTTCGTTCTGCTGTGCATGGGGTTGCTATGTGTTGGAAACGACTGGATGGCACCTAACAACAACAACAACAACTGGAAGGCTGGAGGTTCAAACCCACTAGTCACTTTTTCAGAAGAAAAATGGGCAATCTACTTCTGTAGTGTTACCACCTCAGAAACCCAAGGAGGGTTTGCTATGAGTATGAGTCGGATCCTACTCAAAGACAGTGAGGCTTTTTTTTTGTTTTTTTTCTTTGACTCAGTCAAATGTCTTTGCATGGTAAATAAAGCTCAGGTAAACATCTTTCTGGTATTCTTTGCTTTCAACCACGATCTATCTGATATCAACAATAATACTTCTTGTTCCACATCTTCTTCCGAATCCAGCTTGAGTTTATGGAAGTGCCCTGCAAATATACTGCTGCAAACTTTTTAAAATTATGTGCAGACAGCTTTTATTTCTGGGTGCTATTTATGATGTTGTTAGGTGATTTCCACATTCTGTTGGATTAGCTTTCTTTGGAATGCACATAAAAACTGAACTCTTCTGGTCAGTTGGTTAAGTAGATATTTTCCCAATTTCTTGGTTTAAAAGAGACAATTTCTCCAGAGCTGCTTTTTTGTTGTTGTTGTTGAAACATCTCAGTGAGTATTCTGTAAATTACTGGAGTCCTGTTTTTCACCAATCCCTTTTGTGCTTCTTGGACTTCTTTCAATGCCATTGGCTATTGATCTTATGCTATGTCCTGAAATAGTTGAACATAGAGCAAT
>NW_006923128.1:5464-5942 GCF_000298275.1 Orycteropus afer afer | reverse complement strand
GCCATCCTATTTGTAGTAATTCTTGTCAGACCAGCACTAGGTAACCAGAACAAGGGACTTTCCCCTTTTCCTGACCTACCACTTTATCATGTATAATATCCTTCTCCAGGTAATGTTCCCTTCTAAGAACATGAACAAAATAGGTGAGATGAAGTCTGGCCCTTCTCACTTCCAAGAAGAATTTGGGCTGCACTTCTTCCAGGATAGATTTGTTAATTCTCTGGCAGTCCATGGTGTGTTCAATATTCGTCACCAAAACCACAATTCAAATGCACCAGTTCTTTTTTGATCTTTATTAATATTATCAAATAACTGTAAGACACAGGAAATTAAAGCATTTATTTTATGTAGCCAGAATGTCTATAATGTCATTTATACTGAATCCAGATAAAGAGAATATATTAAAAAAAAAATAAAGTTCTATTCATTCATAAAATATATGTACTACAGAAATGGAAATATATTCTATGAGTGTGTA
>NW_006923128.1:2283-2735 GCF_000298275.1 Orycteropus afer afer | reverse complement strand
CACCATTTATCTTGTTGAAAAACTATTTGTAATAAGTAAGTGTTTGGTCTTGCCAAATTCTCTCATGCGATCTCTGGCATCATATTTATTGCCAAGGCGATATTTTCCAACTATTGGTGATTCTTCTTTGTTTCCAACTTTCACATTCTAATCCTCAGTAATGATCAATACACCTTGATTGCATGTTTAGTCAATTTTCAACTGCAGAAATTGTTAACTCTTCAATTTCCTCATCTTGGCTTTGGTCGTTGGTGCATAAATTTGAATAGAAGTATTAATTGGTTTTCTTTGTAGCATATGGATATTATCCAATCACTGACAGCATTATACTTCTTCATAGATCTTGAAACATTATTTGTGAAGATGAATGCCACTTCCATTCCTCTTCAATTTGTCATTCCCAGTATAGTAGAGGGAGCTCTGGTAGCATAATGGCTAAGACACTTGCCTGC
>NW_006923128.1:0-1471 GCF_000298275.1 Orycteropus afer afer | reverse complement strand
TGTTGTTATCAGCCATCCAGTCGGACCTGACTCATAGCAACCTCTCCTTGGGTTTCCGAGGCAGTATCACTATGAAAGTAGATTGCCCCATCTTCCTTCCGAGGAGTGGCTGGTGGGTTTGAACTGTCAGCCTTCTGGTTAGCAGTCAAGTGCCTTAGGCAGTATTCTATAGTAAGATATATACAGACCTCAAGGTAAAATAAATTCACTCAAATTATTAGGTGTCTGGTACAACAATACATGATTCTTTCATACATTAAATATTCAATGGGTAATAAATTGTGAAATTATTCAAATGTGTCTCAAGAGTCACCTTATTAGAATATTGCTTTACTGGTACTTAAGAACATCAAAGAAACATATAATTGCCATGAAGGTAGTAGACTTTAACATAAAACTAATGTTTATAAAGAGACAGAATCATCCATGCTTTTTCTTTGTTGCCAGAGGTGTGATATAGGAGTTGAAGGCTATAAAATTTGAATTGAAATCTTGGTGAGTTACAGAGGTAAACACTGCCCAGTCCTGCGCCATCCTAACAATCCTTGTTATGCATTAGCTCATCATTGTGTCATTGCATCTCATTCAGGGTACTCCCCTTTTCTTACTAACACTACTTTACCAAACATGATATCCTGCTAGAAGACTAATCAATGCTGACAACATGATCAAAGTACATGAGACAAATTCTGGCTATTGTTGTGCCAAGGAGGATTCTTGTTTTACTTCTTCCAAGACAGATTTATTTATTCTTCTGGCAGCCCATGGTATTTTCTGTATTCTTTGTCAACAACACAATTTAAATGCATAAATTCCTTTGTGTAGTCACTGTCCAGCTTGCACATGAATAGGAAATACCATGGCTTGGTGTAATCTCATATTAGTTTTTAAACTGACATCTTTGCTCTTTATCATTTTAAAGAGGTCTTTTGCAGAAGATTTGCCCACTGGGATATGTCATCTGATTTCCAAACTGCAGTTTCCATGGGTGTTGATTGTGGATCCAAGTGAAATGATATTCCTAACAACTTCAATCTGTTCTCTATTAATGTTGCTCATAGGTTCAATGGTAAGGATTTTTATCTTCTTTATGTTGAGGTGTAATCCACACTGAAGGAAAGTGAAAGTTATAGTCTTTGATCTTCATCTTTAAATATTTTACATCAGCTTCACTTTCAGCAAGCCAGCTCATGTCATCTGCACATTGCAGTTCTTTAATGAGTCTTACCCCAATCTTCATACTACATTCTTCAAATTGCCCAGCTTCTCCAACTATTTTCTCAACATACAGATTGCATAATAATAGTGAAATGATCCAACCCTGGTGCACAGCTTTCCTGATTTTAAAACATGCAATATCACCTGGTTCTGTTCAAAGGACTCTCTGTGTCTACGTACAGGTTTCTTATAAGTGTTCTGGAATTCATCTTCTTGGGGATGTTGTCCATAGTTTGCTATTATCTGCAAAATT
>NW_006923127.1:66955-68784 GCF_000298275.1 Orycteropus afer afer | reverse complement strand
AGTGCTGTCAGTAATAGGATAATATCCACATGCCTACATGGAAGACAACTGTTATTTGAGCTTACACACCAAGAATTAGTGCCCAAGATGAAGACATTGAAGATTTTTACCAACTTCTACTGTCTGAAATTGATCAAACATGCAATCCAGATGCACTGATGATTACAAGTGATAGGGATATAATATTGGAAACCAAGAAGGATCAGTAGTTGGAAAATATGGCCTTGCTGATAGAAACAATGCCAGAGAATGCATGATAGAATTTTGCAAGAACAATGAAAAAAAAACAACAATCTTTTTTTTTTCAATAACATAAATGGCAGCTATACACATGAACCTTGCTGAATGGAATACACAGGAATTGAATCAACTATATCTATGGAAAAAGACAATGGAGAAACTCAATAACATCAGTCAGAACAAGGTAAGGGACAGACTATGGAAGTGACCATCAGTCACTAATACGAAAGTTCAAGTTGAAGCTGAAGAAAATTAAAGCAAGTCCTCAAGAGCCAAAGTACAACCTTGAGTATATCCCACGTGAATTTAAGATCATCTCAAGAATGGATTTGATGCATTGAGCATTAATCACCCAACAATAGACAAGTTGTGGGTTGACATTAAGGACATTATATTTTCTTCATTATATGAAGAAAGCAAATGGTCATTAAATAGACAGGAAAGAAAGAAAAGACCAAAATGGGTGTAAGAAGAGACACTGAAACTTCCACTTGAAGGGAGAATAGCAAAAGTGAAAGGAAAAAGTGAAGTACAAGAACTGAACAGAAGATTTCAAAGGGCAGCTCAAGATGATTAAGTAAAGTATAATGACATGTGCAAAGACCTGGAGTTAGAAAACCAAAAAGGAGGGACCTGCTCGGCATTTCTCAAGCTGAAAAGCTGAAGAAAAAACTCAAGCTTTGAATTGCAGTATTGAAGGATTCTGTGGCCAAAATATTGAATGATGCAGGAGGCATCAAAAGAAGATGGAAGGAATACACAGAGCCAACGTACCAAAAAGAATTGGTCGGTGTTCAACTGTTTCAGGAGGTGGCATATGATCAAGAACCAATGGTTCTGAAGGAAGAAGTCCAAGTTGCATTGAAGGCCTTGGTGGAAATGAAGGCTCCAGGAACTGATAGAATGCCCTCTGAGGTGTTTCAACAAACAGATGCAGCACTGGAGGTGCTTACTTATTTATACCAAGAATTTTGGAAGGCATCTTCCTGGCTAACTGACTGGAAGAGGCCAGTATTTGTGCCCATTCCAAAGAGACGTGATCCAGCAGACTGTGGAAATTATCAAACAATATCATTAATGTTACACGCAAGTGAAATTTTTACTGAATTCAAAAACTGCTGCAGCAGTATATTGACAGGGAACTGCCAGAAATTCAAGCTGGATTCAGAAGAGGACGTGGAACAAAGGATATCATTGCTGATGTCATATGGATCTTGGCCCAAAGCATAGAATACCAGAAAGATGTTTACCTGTGTTTTATTGACTATGCAAAAGCATGAGCTTGTGTGGATGATAAATTATGGGTAGCATTGTGAAGAATAGGAATTCCAGAATACTTAACTGTGCTCATGAGGAACCTGTACTTAGACCAAGAGGCTGTTGCTTGTAGAAAACAAGGAGATACTGCATGGTTTAAAATCAGGAAGGGTGTGCATTAGGGTTGTATCCTTTCACCATACTTATTCAATCTGTATGCTGAGCAAATAATCCTAGCAGCCAGAATTTATGAAGGAGGAAGTGTTAGGATTGGAGGAAAACTTACTAGCAACCTGCCGTATGCAGATGACACTACTTTGCTTGCAGAAAGG
>NW_006923127.1:41689-44185 GCF_000298275.1 Orycteropus afer afer | reverse complement strand
TGGAGAAAAAGCACCATATATTGGACACCGGTTTAGAGCATATACAGCCTCCTGGAGAACATTGTCCCAGCCCTTCAAGGTATTGCCATCTAGCTGGCACTGTAATTGTGTTTTCAGTAGGCCTTTCCATTTTTCTATCAAGCTAGCTGCTTCAGGATGATGGGGAACATGGTAAGAACAGTGAATTACATGAGCATAGGCCTATTGTCACACTTCATTTGCTGTGAAGTGAGTCCCTTGATCTGAAGCAATGCTGTGTGGGGTACCATGACAATGGATAAGGTATTCTGTAAGTCCACGGATGGTAGTTTTGGCAGAAACATTGTGTGCAGGGAAGGCGAATCCATATCCAGAATAAGTACCTATTCCAGTAAGAACAAAACGCTGTCCTTTCCATGATAGAAGTGGTCCAATTTAATCAACCTGCCACCACATTTCTGGCTGATCACCCCGAGGAATGGTTCCATATCGCAGACTCAGTGTTGGTCTCTGCTGCTGGCAGATTTGGCACTCAGCAGTGGCAGTAGCCAAATCAGCCTTGGTAAGTGGAAGTCCATGTTGCTGAGCCCATGCATAACCTCCATCCCTGCCACCATGGCTACTTTGTTCATGAGCCCATCGAGCAATGACAAGAGTAGCTGGGGAAAAATGATGGCTGGTTTCCATGGAACGTGTCATCCTATCCACCTGATTGGTAATGTCTTCCTCTGCCGAGCTCACCTTTTGGTGGGCATTCACATGAGACACAAATAATCTTTTCTCCTTTGGCCCAGTCAGAGAGATCTATGTACATACTTCTTCCCCTACATCCTTGTCACCAATTTTCCAATCATTCTCCTTCCAAGTCCCAGACCATCCAGGCAAGCCATTAGCCACAGCCCATGAATCCATATATAATCGCACATCTGGCCATTTCTTATTCCATGCAAAGTGAACAGCCATATGTACAGTTTGAAGTGCTGCCCATTGGGAGGATTTCCCTTCAGAATTGTCCTTCAAGGAAGTCCCAGAAGGGGCTGCAGTGCTGCTGCTGTTCAGTTTCGAGTGGTGCCTGCATATTACGCAGAATGGTCTGTGAACGAGGCACAAGTTTTCTCTTCCTCAGTCAGCTGATCATAAGGAACTCCCCATGAGGCTATAGGTGCAGACTGGGAGAGGGAGGGTAATATGACTAGAGTGGAAACCATAGGCATTTGGGCCATTTCCTCGTGCAACGCCCAACCTTCCTTCCAAGGAGTGGCTGGTGGGTTTGAACTACGAGCCTTCTGGTTAGCAGTCAGATGCCTTAGGCACGACGTCACTGGAGCTGCAAATCAAAACAACAATGAGATACCATCTTGCTCCAGCACTAGTAGTAAATTTCAACAAGACAGAAAATAATACATGCTGGCAAGGATGTGGAGAGATTGGGACTCTAATACACTGCTGGTGGGACTGTAAAATGGTACAACCACTGTGGAAAGCAGTTTGGTAATTCCTTAAAAAGTTGAAATGAGAAATACTATTTGACCCAGCCATTCCATTACTAGGTATATATCCTAAAGAAGTGAAAGCCATGACAAGAACAGACATATGCACACCCATGTTCATCGCAGCACTATTTACAATAGCCAAAAGATGGAAACAACCTAGATGTCCATCAACTGAAGAATGGATAACCAAACTATGGTACATACACACAATGGAATACTGTGCAACCCTAAAGAATAACCTGTCACTGTTGTTATGTGCCATGGAGTCGGACACGACTCGTAGCAACCCTTCCTTGGGTTTCCAAGGCAGTATCACTACAGAAGTAGATTGCCCCATCTTCCTTCCGAGGAGTGGTGGTTTGAACCACCAGCCTTCTGGTTAGCAGTCAAGTGCCTTAGGTACTACGCTATCAGAGCTCCCAAATAATAACCTAGAATCTGCAAAACACTGCATAACGTGGATGAACTTGGAGGACAATATGCTGAGTGAAATAAGTCAATCACAGAAGGACAAATATTGTATTTGTCCATTATTGTAAAAGTCCCGGAATGGTTTATATATGGAAGGGAATTTTCTTTGTTTGATTGCCAGGCATGGGAGACGAGGGGAGGGAACACTGCTGGATAGGCAGAGATAAGTATTGATGTGGTTGAAGAGAAGGGCAATGTACCAACTGTGAGTGACTAACATGGTGGCATTGAGGAAGAGGAAGACATAGAGAGGTACATGGGAGCTGCAGACAACAAAGGTGAACCCTTTTGTACATATAGTACTGCGTTGTCAGTGAAGGCAAACATGGATATACGGGTGGATAGATGGGTGGACAGGCTGAACTATTAGGTATGTCTATGCAGTGGGGAGTGTACCCAAGACCATGTATAGGGTTGGCAGACAATGGTTTTACAAGTGTATTTGTATGCTCTGTAAGCATCCTCAGGTGTATAGTAGAACTAACAAGGGATGAGGTTGTAGTCACTTATTAGTCATAGCTAGCTACCCAGAGGGAGTGAGTAGTTGAACCTG
>NW_006923127.1:32472-40319 GCF_000298275.1 Orycteropus afer afer | reverse complement strand
CCTGGTAGCACAATAGTTAACCACCTAACTCTTAACGACGAGGTTGGTGGTTTGAGCCTACTAGCAGCTTCTCAGAAGAAAAGACCTGTTGATCTTTTCCTATGAAGATTGCAGCCTAGGAAACCCTATGGGGCAGTTCTCCTCTGTCATATATAGGGTCACTGTGAATCAGGATCTACTTTATGGTGCACAATAAGAACAACACTAAGAACAAAACAAAACAGTAGCTGCAAATATAAAAACTTATGTGAGTTCCAGCCAATTAAGGAACCCATTGACAGTGCCTTCTTTAACTTGCAAGATCTGACCTAGCCCTGAGTGGCTAGGATGAGAGACAGAGAGAGTGACAGAGTGAGAGAGAGAGAGAGAGAGAGAGAGAGAGGAGAGAGGGAGGGAGAGAGAGAGAGTGCCGTGTGGGCATCTGCTATCAGAAATGATGGAGAAGTGGGAAAGCGGGCATATGATTGATCTCTGTGTCATGGGAACTGCCTTTATGCTGACCCTCATCTATGAAGCTGTTTCTGTAAGATCTTATCCCACATTCTTGCTGAAAAGCCCTCAGAGACTTGCTTTCATCCTCAGGATAAAGCCCAGACTACGTAGCATGGCTTACACCCTTCCCCACTTTGCTGTGATCTGGCTTTGACCCACCCCACTACCGACACTTTTCACTTCCCACCTCCACCTCCCACTGTATGGAGTGACATGGCCTGGGCATGCCAAGTTCTCTGTGGTCACAGGTGTACACTTTTTCAATCATCTCCTCACCTTCAATGAGAGTAACTCCTACCCACCATTTAAGGCTCAAGTGGAGCATATGGAAGTCTTCTCTGGCCACCTCCTGACCAGGTTAAACCAAACTCACTGCCATCAAGTCAATTCAACTCATAGTGACCCCTCCTTGGGTTTCTGAGATGGTAGCTCTACAGAAGTGGATTGCCCAATCTTCCTTCTAAGGAGGGACTAGTGGGTTTGAACCATAAGCCCTCTGGTTAGCAGTCAAATGACTTGGGCACTACACCACCAGAGCTCTTAACTCACTGCCGGCCAGTTGGTTCTGATTCATAGCAACCCCTCCTTGGGTTTCTAAAGCAGTATCTCTATGGCAGTAGAGGTTAGGATTCCCCAGTCCAGGTTAGGGGTCCCCTTTCTGAGTTCCCACATGAGCTTTTGTTCACTCCAGCCAGCACTTCTGATCTGTTCACCTGCCTGGGAACTCCTCAAGCTCTGCATTCCTGTCTTAGCTCTGGTTTCCAAAAAAGCAGACCCTGAGACAAGTCCAAATCCAAGTAGTCTCTATGGGAAGTGATCCCAGGAAATAATGGTAGAGGGTGGGGAAGCGAGCCAGGACAGAGAAGGCAGGCAGTAAAGGGTGAGTTATCATGAGGTTACCACTGTGGGCACCTGGAGCTTAATCCAACTGTAGAATATGGGAGATAGTGTAGACAGTGGCATCACCAGGAGGTTGAAGGGGTCTGGACTACACCACCTGACATTGTAGAGTGGGTGACATCAAAATGATGCCAGGGTCTGTGGTATAGTGGTGGCAGTGGCAGCAGGTGGGCTGGTGCCACAGGGACAGGGACCACCAAGGCAGTGGGGTCACTAGAATTAGTGTCACCCATCACTCAGTCCAATAATTCATCATCACCAGCCCCTCATCACCTGCCAGTCAGGGTGCATGCAAGTGGGCCATGGTACCCACCAACAGGCAGAGAGGAGGGTCTCCACCTTGGGCAGTGGGAGAGAGGAGGAGCTGAGGGGAGCAGCCAGGGACTGGGAGGGCGGAGCTGTGTGATGTGCACTTGGCCCTATGTGGGAGGCAAGGTGGAGCTGGGCTGTTCCACCTACCAAAGGGGTTCACAAGCTGGCCCCATCTGCCTGAGGTGGGGTGTGACACTATGAGTGACCACACTGGGTGACACCAACCCTGGTGATGCCACTGAGTGTAGAATTAGTCTCAGAGACATCCCACCTGAGGGCCAGGGAGCTGGAGTATCTATCCACCAGGTCCCAGTAGATGGAACACTGCTCCCAGGTCAACTGGGGTTGAGAAGAAAGGGTGACATTATTTCCTTGGCATTTGGAGTGTCTTGTTCTAGGACTTCCAGGACTCTGAAGGTCAGAAGAAGCCTTTAGGGAAAGACATATAAATGTGGGACAGTGGATCCTGGGCTAGGGGACCCTGAAGTGGTATATGGCAGGAAACCAGTGCTGTCTTGCACAGTCCACATTGCTGAGTATAGAGCATGGAGCTTAGAAGGCACTCAATAAATGCATGAAGGAATGAATGAGCTCCTGACCAACCAATGGATGGAGAACGTGGTGCAGTGGATTATTTAATATGGCCTTTCAGCCACGGAAGGAAGGTTGGGCTATCTACTTCTGTAGTGATACTGCCTTGGAAACCCAAGGAGGCGTTCCTATGAGTCAGATCCAACTAGATGGCAGTGAGTTTTAGAGTTAGCCACTCGTAGACTTATGATTCCCACAAAATGATTGGGTGGGACTATGCAAATAAGGTTTATGGAACCGTAACAAGGGGTTTGGTCAGTTGTGCCATCCTGCTAGGCTAAAACGAGAGCCAATCCCAGAGCAGAGAGGGGACCTCAACACCATCAAGGAAGAAAAGCCAGCAGAGGAGCAGGCCCTTTGGACCAGGGTCCCTGTGTTGAGAGCTCCTACACCCAGCAGTCAGGGAGAGACATTTAACACCAGAGATGGTGCAAGATGGCAAGAAGGAAGAGCAGAGACATAGTGACAGCAGAATCAGGAGACTGGCGAGAGATGGTGCAGTGGGCTTCCCAGTCTACAGAGCTAGGCGGCCACGGTGGTTGCTGACCCGTGGAGCTGAGAGCCTTTGGACAGGAGGCTTTCTGGTGGAGCGAGGTGCCTCTGGGCATTTATCAGCAGAAATAAAGAGCTTTAAAACACGTGCCTGAGCAGGGTGGAGGCCGGACCCAAGCAAGTTCAGGGGCTGAGGGCCAAGAGAGGAGGTCTGAGGGGCCAAGAGGAGCCCCACACAGCCAAAGGATCTGAGAGAACTGTCCTGCACTGAAGAAGGGGGACTGCCTACATGCTTCCTGATCCTGATCCCAGTTGTAACCTATTATTACTTCCTTAAGAAGCCCAGTAACTGTGGTCTCTGAATTCTGTGTGGCCATTGCAATGAATTATTGAATGCACCAAAGAAGTGGAGAGTGTCATGGGAGGGACAACTGGTGTCAGAACTGGTAAAAAGATGGGAGAGAAGAAATGCATTTGACTGCACCTCATAGGTATCAGCCTTGGGCTGATGTTCATCTTAATTCTGTCTCCTCCCTGCCCCTGAAGTTAGATGAGGAGGTCCAATAGCCCCATGCTATTTTTACAGAGGGACAGAAGAAGGAAAGCTAGGTGGCATTTCACAGAGTGAGATGAGTCCTTTGAAGTTTAACAGAAGACATTGTTGGTAGTGCATTCCCTTGGTACGTTGATGTGTTTCCTGCAGGGCCATTGGAGGCTGGGGCTCTTGTGACATGGTGTCTTCAAGTCCAACACCTCCAAAGACGCATCTGCCATCATTCTTCTTCATTTTATGTTGAGGAAACTGAGGGCCATGAGGTTAGACAACTTCAAATGGCCAAGCTTAGCCTGGGACACTAACTTCTGGGGCCCATTCTCTCCAGAGTGCTGGAAGTCCCTCCCAGCCTAGGGCCCATTGTTAGTTCCTCTGCTTCCCGCAGGAGAGGATTGTCCTTCCAAAGTGAGGTCAGCCCACCTTCTCCTTGCGGACTGAAGGGAGGGAAGGAAAACAGCCCATCTAATCAGATACTCTGTTGACTCTCCCCAAGCTGCTATGAATCACAAAAGAACAAAATGCACTTGGCTACTTTGATGGGGAACAGGGTTTATTTCTCAGAGATCAAAGGCTGGCCATTACAATCTTGAGAGGGAACCAAGGGGTGGATTTGATTTAAAGTCTGACCACCTTTGCAGTATTTTTTCCTCTCTATCCCTGAATGAACTCTTTCCGCATTTTTCTTTATTTTGTGCCAGCATGGCGGCAACCCTCCAGACAATGTGCTATGGAAAGTGGAAATCAACAGCTTTCAGAGTCGGGCTGACCTGAGATCAAATACCCACCTGGCCCTTTCTGAGCTCTGTGAGCTTGTTGGTGGGTGCCATGGAGTGGAGTCTGACTCATAGCGACTTCATGGGACAGAGTAGAACTGCCCCATAGGATTTTCCAGGCTGTGGTCCTTATGGGAGCAGGTCTCTAGGTTTTTCTCCCACAGAGCCACTGGGTGTGTTGAACTGCCAGCCTTTCCATTAGCAGCTGAGTGCTTAACCATTGTGCCACCAGACTCCTTTATGTGTCATTAGATGATTGTATTTCACCTCTCTGAACCTCAGTTTCTTTATCTGTAAAGTGGGGCAACAACCGTTCCCTTGTTGGTGGAACAGCTTAATGATGTCACATATACAGAGCACCTAGAAGAAGACCCAGCAAAGGGACAAGGATTCTTAAATGTTAGCCCTGGGCATTGCCCGTTTCTGCAGAATTAATAATACTGAGGATGGAACATATGTGTCATTTACAGTCAGCAGGCTGGCCTTTATTGCCTCTGTTGTCCTTTTCATCTCAGTGTCTTCACTTTGTTTTGAAGGCAGCCAGACTCATGGTGCTGAGTTCCACATGGCGATTGTGAGTTTCCTCACATGGTGGTGGTGGTGTACTATTTTTATAGGTCGTAAGGTTGGGCAATCTACTTCTGTAGTGATATTGCCTCGGAAACCGAAGGAGGGGTCTCTGTGAGTTGGATCCGACTTGACAGCAGTGAGTTTGGTTTTTTTGGTTTTAAGGCACTTGGCTGCTAACCAGAAGGTTGGTAGTTCAAACCCACCATCTGCTTGCTCCGTGGAAGAAAGATGAAGTAGTCTGCTTCTGTAGAGATTTACAGCCTTGAAAGCCCAATGGGGGTCACTATGAGTTGGAATTGACTTGACGACAGTGAGTTTTGTTTTGTCTTGTTTTTTATAGGTTACAAAGGCCTCTTCTATCCATTACTTCATTTTAGCCACAACACCCTGTGCAGGACCACAGGGATCATGAGCCCCTTTGTTTGATGTGAAATGGGCCTCAGGGAAGTGCAATGACTTGCCTGAATTGACCCTGCTCACAAGTGACAGGAGGGCACACCCGGCTTTCTGATTCCAGATGCCCCACCTTCCCTCCCATGGCCTTCCCGGGAGGACCCACTAACGTGTTGTTTCTGGAATTCTTCTGAAGGTTCAGCACCATGAGAGCAAGCTGGAGCATTCCCAGTTCACCTTGGCTGATGGCGTAAGCGAGGATCTTCTTCTCAGCGACCAGATGGTAGACATTTTGTCTTCCGAGGATCCTGGAAGCATGCTGCAAGCCTTAGAAGAGTAAGACCTCTAAATCACTTTATACTTTCAAAGATGTGCTTTCTCTGCAGGGGAATGAGAGCAAACATGGTCTATCTCATCCTTCACTCATTCCCATAAGCATTCATTTGGCACTCAGAAGTCATAGTTGAATATGGACTGAGCATTGAACATGGCTTGGCAGTTAGGAGAAGAGATGGATAAGACATGTTGTAGCTGTTGTTGGGTCCATTGAATCAACTCCAACTCATGGTGACCCTACAGTAAATAGAATGAAACATTGCTCAGTTCTCTGGCATACTCATGGCGGTTGGTCTGCATGTGTCCACTGTTGACGCCACTGTGTTCTGAGTGCCTTCTAACCTGGAGGCCCATCTTCCAGCACTATTTTCAGACAGTAGTGTATTGTGACCCTAGGGCTTTTTTGGGCTACTTTTTAGAAATAGTCATGTCTTTCTTCTTAGTCTCTCTTAATCTGGCAGCTCCACTGAAACTGTCTACCACAGATGACCTTGCTGCTGTTTGAAATACCAGTGACTTTGCCTCTAGACTCAGCAACATGCAAGCCACTGCAGTCCAGCCAACAGAGAGATGGTGGGGATGAGACATAGTCCCTGCTATAAGGCAAGCCTTCTCCTCTTTCGTTGACCAACCAACGAGATGGATTGACATGGTGGCTGCGACAATGGGCTCAGCTATAGCAAGGATCATGGAGCTGGCGCAGGATCAGGCGGTGTTTCGTTCTGCTGTGCATGGGGTCACTATGAGTAGGAAACGACGGCACCTAACAACAACATAAGGCAAGCCAGTCTAGCAGGGAGGACAAACACAGAGACAGAAGTGACTGTAAAGTTTGGTGAGGATGATGCTAAAGAGAAGGTCAGGGCTGGCTGAGCTTAGAGGAGGAAGTCCATACTTCTGGCAGGGTCATAAAAATGCTTCTCAAAGGAGGTGACTTTTTAACTAGCTCTTGGAGCATGGACAGAAGATTTCCAAGTGGGTTAAGTGACAAAAGCCTTTTCAGGCAGGGGGAAGAAAAGGTAAGTGCAAGGATGGGAAATGAGCAAGATAGATTCAATGTGCTGTGAGTAGGTAACTGTGAGTGGTGTGTAGCTTGAAGTATTGAGTGTGGAAAGTAGAGGAAGAGGCGGCTGGAGAGAAGGGTTTGGCCAGCTTATGAGATGCTTTGCTGAGTTCAATTCAGTCTTCTTATTTATTTGACAGACACTCAAGTTGCCATCTATAGTGGGTTGTGTGTTCCTAGGATGCCAGAAGCTATGACACTAGTCCATGGTATTTTCAATATTCTTCACCGACACCACATTTCAAAGGCATCAGTTCTTCTTCAGCCTTCCTTATTCATTGTCCAGCTCTCGCATACATATGAGGTAATTAAAAATTCCATGGCTTGAGTCAGGCACACCTTAATCTTTAAAATGAGATCTTTGCTCTTTAACAGTTTACAGAAGTCTTTTGCAGAAGATTTGCCCAAAGTGATACGATGTCTGATTTCTTGACTGCTGCTTCTATGGGTGTTGACTGTGGATCCAAGTAAAATGAAATCTCTGATGACTTCAGTCTTTTTTCCATTTATCATGATCATGATGTTGCTTATTGGTCCAGTTGTGAGGATTTTAGTTTTCTTTATGTTGAGGTGTAATCGATACTGAAGACTGTAGTCTTTGATCTTTATCAGTAAGTGCTTCAAGTCGTCTTTACTTTCGGCGGCAAGGTTGTGTCATCTGCATATTGCAGGTTGTTAATGAGTTGTCTTCCAATCCTGATGCCATGTTGTTCTTCATATAGTCCAGATTCATGTTTTCTTATCCATTCAGCCACTCTGCTTTTCTTAACTGGTGCATGTAATCAATTCACATTTAGTATAATTACTGATAGGTATGAATTTGATAATGTTTTGATAATTTTTCTGTACTGAGTTCATTTTGTTATGTTTTCATTTTCTTCATTGTTGTTGATTTTGTGTTTACTTAGTCCTTGTGTGGTAAACATATTTTTTTACCTGTGTTTACCTGTGTTTTATTGACTATTCAAAGGCATTCCAATTTCAGAACACTTAATTGTACTCATAAGGAACCTGTACATTGACCAGGAGGCTGTTGTTCGAACAGAACAAGGGGACACTGCATGGTTTAAAATCAGGAAGTGTGTGTGTTGGGGTTGTAGCCTTTCACCATATTTATTCAATCTATATGCTGAGCAAATAATCTGAGGAGTTAGACTCTTTGAGGAAGAACATGGGATCAGATTGGAGGAAGACTCATTAACAACCTGCGATATGCAGATGACACAACCCTGCTTGACAGAAATCCTTACAATTGCCTTTTTACCTGCATAGTTTCTTCTGAGAAGTCAGAGCTTAATCTTATTGGTTGCCCTTTGTAGGTAACATTTCATTTTTCCTGAGCTGCTCTCAAGAGTCTTTCTTTGTCTTTGGT
>NW_006923127.1:30979-32087 GCF_000298275.1 Orycteropus afer afer | reverse complement strand
TCATACAAGCTGGGGATAGGGATTTGTCTACTAACTGGCCAACCCATGTAATTGATATAGTTCTTCATATAATTCAATTCTATTCTTTTGTCCATCCAATGTGTTACATATCTCCATAATTTTAATGTTATCTTCAGGATTTCTAATTGCTATTTTTGTGTGATTTGTAATTGTCTATTTTTTGTGTCATTTTGCTCATGTATTGTTTTCCTGAATTCTTCAAGGACATTGTCTTTTCCTTGCTTTTGTTTATGGTTTCCTTGAGTTATTGGAAGGTCTTGTTTCTTTGAATTAAAGTTGTCTCTTGTCTCTGAAACATTTTGAAGTTGTTTTTATTTGTTGGTTATGTGTTGGTTTGTTGATTTTTTTGTTGTACTTCATTTCAGTATATCAGGGTGGATGGGGCAGGCATGTTTCCTGGAGTGTTAGGGCACTCCCCAGCTATCTCTGGGTGGGTGGGATAACTGGTAGGAATAAGGTTGTGGGTCTCTGTTGTGAAGAGGAGCTGCAGGTGGGATGAGCAGGTGCTGTCCACGGTTGGTCATTGATCCAGTGGTGGAGGAGCTGGTGGCAGTGCTCACCCGTTGGAAGGAGTGTTAGGTGCAGTGCATATGGCTGAGTAATGGAGGGTTAATGTCCTCCTGCATCCCTTCGGTCACAGTTCACTGGCATGGGTATGGCGCGAAGCCAATGACTTGGTTCTTTGCAAATACCTTTTTTCAACAACATAAATGGTGCTAGATGTGCGTTGTTTCATTCCTCTTCTGTGTCTCTCTCCTCGCTCTGCAGTTGCCTGTGTCAGGGGAAATCTGACCTGTTTCCCTGCATTTTCCCAGATCCAGTGTGTGTCGTGCTCAACTTCCTTCCCTCCAGATCATCCACAGTGTGTCTGCATCTCAGTGTGGATTCTGTGAACTTGGTTTCTTCTCATCTGCGTGTGATGCCTCTGTACCTAAAATGGCCATGCGTCATCGGGTACCAGCTTTTTCTCTTTCCCCAGTCATTGTCCTTGCTCTGTCTCCCTTTCAGTTATCACTCCATCTAATTCTTTATCTTCTCATTGGATGCTCAGAGTTCCAGGATCATTATTTGTTTCTGTTTCTCTTGG
>NW_006923127.1:27460-30014 GCF_000298275.1 Orycteropus afer afer | reverse complement strand
GAACATGTGTTTGATTCACAATGGCCAGTACCGGTTCCTTTCAGCTCATTAAGGGCCAAGATGTTTATCTTAATGTCTTCCATTTCATTTTTGATGACTTGCAATTTTCTTAGATTCATACTTTGTACACTGCACATTTGAATTGTTAATGGATATTGGCAGTCGGTTCTTCTCATTTTAAGTTGTGCTCCATCAGAGGAAGGTCCCTAAAGCTTTACTCCATTTATGTCATTACAGTCAACTCGATGTGAGGAGGCAGCTCTTCTCTGGTTGTATTTTGAGTACCTTCCTCTGGTGGCACAGTGGTTAAAACATTTAGCTGCTAACCAGAAAGTCAGTGATTCAAACCTACCAGCTGCTTCACTGGAGAAAGATGAGGCAGTCTGTTTCCTTAAAGACTGATAGCCTTGGAAAACCTATGGGACAGTTCTCCTCTGTCTTCTAGGGGCCCTGTGAGTCAGAATTGACCCAATGGCAATGGGTGTTTTTCCAGCCTGAGGAGATCATCTTCCAGCACTATATCAGACAGTATTGTGCTGCTATTCACAAGGTTTTCATTGGCCACATGGGTGACCCTGCTGGTGTTTGAAATACTGGTGACATAGCTTCCAGCATCTCAGCAACACACAAGCCACCACAGTAAGACAGACTGACAGACCAGTGGTCTGTTTAGACCAGAGTTTGAATCCAGACTCTGCCAGTGTATGGCCTAGGTTAAGTTACCTCTCCCAGCTAAGCTTGTTGTTGTTGTTAGGTGCTGCTGAGTTGGCTCTGACCCATAGTGACCCTGTGCACAACAGAATGAAACACTGCCTGGTCCTGTGCCATCCTCACAATCCCTGTTGTGTTTCAGTCCATTGTTGTAGCCACTGTGTCAGTTCATCTCATTGAGGGTCTTCTCAGTTTTCATTGACCCTCGATTTTACCAAGCATAATGTCCTTCTCCAGGGAGTAGTCACTTCTGACAACATAATCCAAGTATGTGAGATGAAGTTGGTTAAGGTTGTATGTCAACTTGGCTGGGCCTGGTTGACTGGATGGGCAGCTGGATGGAGTTATTCCCCATGGGGAGACTGGTAAGTAGCTCCATGGTGGAATCTACTGGAGCAGCCAAATAGCTGCTTTGGGAATGTTGGTTGCTTCCAGTATATAAGGAGAAGCCTTGGGAATGGTCTCTGGCTTATGGCATGCTTGGACCCTACATGTAGCCGAGTCTTCATTTAGTAGCCTGCCATGCCCTGGTGATCTTGGAACTTTTAATGGACTTGAATTAGTGGCCTGCTATATTGTTTGATAATATTGGGACTGTGCCTTGTTACTTGTTGACCTTGGGCTTGTCAGTCTCAGCAGCCAGCGGCTGCCTGAGTGAAGAAAGGCCTCCAGCTTCAGTGGGCCAGGAGCAGGAGGCAGAGCTGACACCTAAAGTTGAGGGACTTTCACTCAGCCCCTAGAGCCTGACACTTTGAACTTGGACTTCTAGCTTCCAAAATTGTAAGAGAATAAACTCCTGTTTGTTCAAGCCATCCCATTTGTGGTATACTCCTGTCAGAGTGGCACTAGGTAACCAGAACATTCATTCTTCTGGCAGTCCATGGTATTTTCAGTCTTCTTCCCAACACCACAATTCAAATGCATCAATTCTTCCGTGGTCTTCCTTATTCATTGTTCAGCTCTCATATGCATATGAAGATATTGAAAATACCATAGCTTGGGTTAGGCGCACCTTAGTCTTCAAAGTGACATCTTTGTTCTTTAACACCTTGAAGAGGTCTTTGCAGTGGATTTGCCCAATGCACTACATCCTCTGATCTCCTGACAGCTGCTTCCATGGGCATTGAGGATTTCATAATTCAAAAATGGAGATCACTGAAGAACATTCCTCACAGGAATGGGATCATGCATATGAAGACCTTGGCATGGTGTCTGACATGTATGAAGTACTCAAGACCAGGTGGCTGATACTGTGTAAACAGCCTGGGGTGTCTGGTGGTGGTTGTGGAATGTGTCTGCCTATATTCTGTAGTGAGGGTGAAGGTGGAGAGGTTGGGAATATGCCATGGATTGGTCTGGAGGCCAAGTTTTACAGTAGGCACTTTTAGACCTAGGGAATGTATTTTAAATATGGACAGATGTGTTTTAAAAGACCACTTCAGATATGAAAAGTTCTGGTGGCATAGTGGCTAAAGCATTCAGCTGCTAACCAAAAGTTCAGCAGTTTGAACCCACCACCACTCTGTGGGAGAAAGATGAGGTGGTCTTCTTCTGTAAAGATTTACAGCCTTACAAACCCTATGGGGCAGTTCTACTCTGTCCTAAAGGGTTGCTATGAGTTGGAATTCTCTCAGTGGGGTAAGTTTGCATTTTTTTCTTTGGTGGGTGTGAATGGAAATTGGCTTGGAGAAGAGAGATGGAAGCAGGAAGACTGTTGTGGGAGGTGTTAATGGGTGACGTGGGATAGGAGCAATAGGCTTGGGGTAGAGTTGGTTAACCAGGAAGAGCCTGCAGGACTTGGAACTGATTACGCCATGATTGTGTATGTGTGCGCGCGTGTGTG
>NW_006923127.1:25301-26295 GCF_000298275.1 Orycteropus afer afer | reverse complement strand
AGTCAGAATCGACCCAACAACATACAACAATGGTAACAACCCTTGGGAGGGCGGATTATTTTCAGTATCTGAGAGTAGGAGAATCTGATCCTTAGGTAGGTTAAGAGGTTTACGCAGGACCACCCATCCAGGAAGTGACAGAACAGGACTTGAACTTTCTTTTTCATCCTGGACATGTTATAGTTCACAAACATTCTCTGAGCCTCACTCTCTCCATCTCTCCAAGGTAGGGAACACCTACCTCCTATTTGTGTTGTTAGGTGCCACTGAGTCAGTTCTGAGTCATAGTGACTCTATAACAACAAAATGAAACAGTGCCTGGCCCAGCATCACGTGACATCACTGCTGTGCTTAAACCCATCATCACAGCCATTGTGTCAGTCCATCCCCTTGAGGATCTTCCTCTTTTTCACTGACCCTCTACAATTTTTTCGGAGGTAGATTGATAGGTCCTTCTTCCCAGTCTGTCTTAGTCTAGAAGCTCTGCTGACACCTCTCCACCATGGTGACCCTGCTGGGATTTGAAATACCAGTGGCATAGCCTCCAGCATCTCAGCAACAGCAAGGCACCACAGTATGACAGACTGACAGATGACTGGCGGTACCTCCTAGGGATACTTTAAAGTGTAATGATATGAAAGAGGTGTATACTTGTACAGAGTCCTTACTGTCCCTAGTTGCATGTGAACCTGGGTCTGCTTTGGACAGGCGATTGCTGTTGTTAGCTCCTTGAGTTGGTTCCAATTCCTGGATTCCTGTTGCTGTTCATTGCTATCAAGTTGGCTCCGACTCATAGCAAACCTGTGCACAGCAGAACAAAACACTGCCTGGTCCTGTCCCAGGTCCATGATCCTTGTTGTACCTGAGCCCATTATTGTAGCCACTGTGTCAGTGCACCTCATTGAGGGTCTTCCCCTTCTTAGTTTTTCTGACTCCTAGCAACCTTACATGTAACAGAACATGGTGGTTAAGTTTGTGTGTCAACTTGGCTGGG
>NW_006923127.1:24011-25098 GCF_000298275.1 Orycteropus afer afer | reverse complement strand
AGACTGGTCATCAACTTCATGGTGGAATCTACTGGGAGCAGCTGGGTAGCTGCTTTGGGCATGTGGTCTGCTTCCTGTAGATAAGAAACAGCTTTGGGAATGGTCTCTAGCTTATGGCACGGCTGAACCCTGCATGTAGCCGTGTCATTGTTCAGCAGCCTGCCATGCTCTGCTGACCTTGGAACTTTCAATGGACTTGAATTAATGGCCTGCTGTGTAGTTTGGTAACATCGGGACTGTGCCATTTTATTTGTCAACCTTGGGCTTGTTAGCACACAGCCCCTAGGGTTTGGCACTTTGAACTCAGACTTCTAGCCTCCTGGACTGTGAGAGAACAAACTCCTGTTTGTTCAAGCCATCCCACTGGTGGTATATTCCTGTCAGAGTGGCACTAGGGAACCAGAACATCGCCTTGTCCCGTCACCTTCATGATCATCACTGTGTTTGTTTCAGCCACTGTATCAGTCCTTCTCATTGGGGGGCTCCCTCGTTTGCACTGACCCTCCCTTTACTGACCCTGACATCCCTTTCTAGAGACTGGTCCAAAGTTAGGGAGCTGAAGTCTGGCCATGCCATCCTCACGTTCACGCCATCCTCACATCTGAGAGCATTCTGGGTATGTTTTTTCTGAGACTGATATCCTTATGGCTCACAATGGGGAGATTGTAGTTCCTGCCGAGTGGCACAGAGTTGACTCTGACTCTACAACCTTACGTATGACAGACAGAACCAACATGCCCCGGCCTGCAGCATCCCCACCGTCCCAGCCGTTTGAGCCCATGCGGCAGCCACTCCGGGGATCGGCAGGTACTAAAGAGATGTGTTCAGGATGATCGATGAGCCGTCCTCGCCCTTCCCTCTAGACAACAGACACCCGCCCAGAAAATGAGGGGGCAGGTGGAAGCAAAGTCCAGCGTCTGTCTGATCCCGACTCCCGGGACCCTGGAGACAGTATCCTGTGCTCTAGAGACTTGGGTCCTGGATGGAACCCACAGCAGGACGAGCCTGACTTTTCTTTTATTCCAAGGGACTGCTTACTGGCCGATGAGAAACGCTCTACTGAGGTGGTGTCAGACCACTTTGGGAG
>NW_006923127.1:0-818 GCF_000298275.1 Orycteropus afer afer | reverse complement strand
AAGCCAATGACGCCCTCCTCTCAGTTGCTGGGAGGAGTCACTGCACATGTGGGCTGTGGAAGGTACTGGGTGCTCAGAGCTCTGAAGATCTGGCTCCTCAGCCTTCTCAGGGCTGCCCCCATCAGAGATCATCTCTTATTTTGCCTAGAGATGTATGAGTTGCCATCTTGAAAGGAGTCACCTCAGAGTTTTCCCTGAGCGTACCAAATCCAGCCTGATTTCTGCCTCAGTTGTCTTCTTCTGTGAAGAAGAGAACTTGCCCAACCTGTGTGCTTAGTCAGGACTTGAGCCTGCACTTTGCATTTAGAGGAGTCCATGGGCAGCACAAATGGTTAATGTGCTGATTGAAAGGTTGGTGGTTCGAGTCCATACAGAGTCGTCTTGGAAGAAAGGCCTGGTGATCTACTTCCAAAAAATCAGCCGTTGACAACCATATGAACACAGTTCTACTCTGACACACGTGGGGGTGCCATGAATCAGGATAGACTCAATGGCAACTGGGACCCTGTTCTGCAAATGTGCTACCCAGATTGGATGGCTGTTGTTGGGTGCCGTTGAGTTGGTTCCAACTCCTAGCAACCCTGTGTGCAGCAGAACAAAGTGCTGCCCATTCCTGCGCCATCCTCACAATTGTTGTTACGCTGGAGCCCATCGTTGCAGCCACCGTGTCAATCCATCTCATTGAGGGTCTTCCCCTTTTTCGCTGACCCTCACTTTATCAGTATGATGTCCTTCTTCAGGGACTGGTCCCTTCTGACAGCATGACTAAAGTGCAAGACAAGTCTCACCATCCTTGCTTCTAAACACATTAGATTAAG
>NW_006923126.1:72127-72683 GCF_000298275.1 Orycteropus afer afer | reverse complement strand
AAAAAAAAAACCTCACTGCTATTGAGTCTATCCAACTCATAGTGACCACTCCTTGGGTTTCTGAGGCTGTATCACTATGGAAGTAGATTGCCTAACCTTCCTTCTGAGGAATGGCTGGTAAGTTTGAGCCACCAGCCTTCTGATTAACATTCAAATGGCTTAGGCACTACACTACCAGAGTTCCTAGAATAGATAGGTTAGCTCAATTGTTTTAAAAAATAGAGTCAGTATCTTGGTAAGTTAGGAAGGAAGTGTGTCAGGTTGAATCCATTCACCATATTTATTCAATCTGTGTGCTGAGGAAATAATCTGAGCATCTGGACTATATGAGGAAGGACACAGCATCAGGATTGAAGGAAGACTCATTAACAACCCATGATATGCAGATGGCACATCCTTGCATCCTGAAAGAGAAGCTGATTCTAAGCATGTACTGATGAAGATTAAAAATTACAGTCTGTAATATGGATTACATCTCAACATAAAGAAAACAAATTTCCTCACAACTTGACAAATAATTAGCATCACAATAAATGCAGAAAAGTTTGAAGTTGTC
>NW_006923126.1:69967-70602 GCF_000298275.1 Orycteropus afer afer | reverse complement strand
GACAGATGAAAAGAGATCACAGATTTTACTCAAGCTATGAAAATTCCATATGCAAGACATTAGAAAAGTCTACCACAGAGTAGATAAGACATTTGAAAACTTATAGCAGAATTTGGGACATTGTTAATTCTAAGGAAAGGAGAGGAGGAGGAAGCAGGCAGTGGGTTCAGAGACAGCTAAAGAAGACGAACTTGTCTGTCACTTTGTTGTATTGTGATGGCTTGCGTCTTGCTGTGAGGCTGGAGGCTATGCTATCATTGTTACAAATATCAGCAGGGTTACCCATAGTGGACAGGTTTCAGTGAGCTTCCAGACTAAGACAGGGTCAGAAGAAAGAAGAGGCCATCCACTTCTCAGAAAATGGGCCAATGAAAACCTTATGAATAGCATTGAAACACTGATAAGAAACAGTTACAAACATCCGATAATAATCAGAATGTAGAACGTATGAAGTATGAATCTAGGAAAATTGGAAATTTTCAAAAATATAATGGAACACATAAAAAATTGATGTTCTAGGCATTAATGAGTTGAAATTGGTTGATTGTGGACATTTTAAATCAGATAATCATATGATCTACTATGCCAAGAATGATAAATTGAAGAATGGCGTGGCATTCATCATCACAAAGAAT
>NW_006923126.1:67351-67917 GCF_000298275.1 Orycteropus afer afer | reverse complement strand
TTACAATATTGAAAGTTTCTATGGGAAAAATATTGAGTGATGAAGGAAATATCAACACAAAATGGAGGGAATACACAGAGTCACTATACCAAAAAGAACTGGTTGATGTTCATCCATTTCAGGTTGCATATGATCAAGAACCAATGGTGTTGAGGGAGGAAATCAAAACTTTACTGAAGTTATTGGAGATAAACAAAGTTCCGGGAATTCATAGAATATCCATTGAGATGTTTCAACAAACGGATTCTGTCCTGGAGGCAATCAATTGGCTTTACCAAGAGATTTGTAAGATGGGTACCAGGCCAACTAACTGAAGAGATCCATATTTGTTCCCATTCCAAAGAAAGATGATCCAAAAGAATGTGGAAATTTTCAAACAATATCATTAATATCACAAGCAAGTAAAATCTTACTGAAGATAATTCAGAAACGTTTGCAGCAGTATATTGACAGAGAACATCCAGAGGTGCAAGATGGATTCAGGAGAGAACATGCAATGAGGAATATCATTACTGATGTCAAATGGCTCTTCGCTAAAAGCAAAGCATACCAGAAAGATGTCTATT
>NW_006923126.1:66609-67251 GCF_000298275.1 Orycteropus afer afer | reverse complement strand
TTACAATATTGAAAGTTTCTATGGGAAAAATATTGAGTGATGAAGGAAATATCAACACAAAATGGAGGGAATACACAGAGTCACTATACCAAAAATAACTGGTTGATGTTCATCCATTTCAGGTTGCATATGATCAAGAACCAAAGGTGTTGAGGGAGGAAATCAAAACTTTACTGAAGTTATTGGAGATAAACAAAGTTCTGGGAATTCATAGAATACCCATTGAGATGTTTCAACAAATGGATTCTGTCCTGGAGGCACTCAATTGGCTTTACCAAGAGATTTGTAAGACGGGTACCAGGCCAACTAACTGAAGAGATCCATATTTGTTCCCATTCCAAAGAAAGATGATACAAAAGAATGTGGAAATTTTCAAACAATATCATTAATATCACAAGCAAGTAAAATCTTACTGAAGCTAATTCAAAAAAGGTTGCAGCAGTATGGATGACAGAGAACATCCAGAGGTGCAAGATGGATTCAGGAGAGAACATGCAATGAGGAATATCATTACTGATGTCAAATGGCTCTTGGCTAAAAGCAAAGTATACCAGAAAGATGTCTATTTGTATTTTACTGATTATGCAAAAGCATTTGATTGTGTGGATTACAACAAATTATGGACAACATTGAGAAAAATGG
>NW_006923126.1:64188-65979 GCF_000298275.1 Orycteropus afer afer | reverse complement strand
GTCACTGATTTTTTGGAAGAAGATCACCAGGACTTTTTTCTGAGGCATCTCTCAGTTGATTCAAACATGCCACTGTTTGGTTAGCAAAAAACATGCTAATTGTCTGTAACAAAAAGAACTCCTTTTATTTTTATACCTATTTATTTTACCATTAAAAAAAAAATGTTATGGAGGCTAATGAAGAACTACATTATTTACCTTCGAAAATATTAGAGATATCAATAGTGATTAAAATTAGGAAAGGGGCAAGAGAAAAACAATTGAAACATACCTTCTCATAATTTAATTCTTCAGCTGTTCAAATATGATGTCCTTGCATTTCAGGTATGAGATGTCTCCTCACCAAGAGATGCCCAATTCTACCACGATGATGGGATTTCTCCTGATGGGGTTTTCTGATGTGTGGGGACTACGGGTTTTCCATGCCATATTCTTCTCTTTGATATATTTGTTGACTGTGATTGGGAATTTTCTCATTGTTATCATCACCACCTTGGACAAGAACCTTCACACTCCCATGTACTTCTTTCTCAGGAATCTGTCCATCTTAGATACATGCTACATTTCTGTAACAGTCCCTTATTCTTGTGTCAACTCCATGCTTGATAGCAGTGCCATTTCAAAGGGAGGATGTGTAGCTCAGGTCTTTCTAGTAGTTTTCTTTCTATACGTGGAGCTATTGTTTCTCACTGTTATGGCCCGTGACCGCTATGTGGCCATTTGCCAGCCTCTGCACTACTCTGTGATCATGAACTCTCGGGTCTGTGCCCAGATGACACTGGCTTCCATCCTCAGTGGTCTGGTGTACTCAGGATTCCACACAGGCTACACCTTCAGATTGCACTTTTGTCATTCTAATGTTATTCATCAGTTTTTCTGTGACATCCCCTCCCTGTTGAAGCTCTCTTGCTCTAACACCTTCAGTAATGAAATGGCACTCCTTGCTTCTGCTGTGGGGATTGCTGGAGGTTGTTTCATCTTCATCATCAGGTCTTACATTCACATATTCTCTACTGTGCTCAAGTTCCCTAGTGGAGCAAATAGAACAAAGGCTTTTTCCACTTGCTTCCCTCACATCGTCGTGGTGTCAATCTTCCTAGGCTCAGTCTTCTACGTTTACCTAAGGCCATCTGCAATATCTGCAACCATCAAGGATATGATCTTTTCTGTTTTCTATACTACAATCCCCCCCCTCTTCAACCCAATTATCTATAGTCTTATAAATGAACAAATAAACTGTGCCATCAGGAAAATCATGAAGAAAATATTTTAGGAAATTTTTGGGCAATTGTTGGTTCACCATAAATAATTAGTTGAAATCCATGTTTTCAGCAATGAATTAAGATCATAGTTTGAATTGTATAGATGTACATTATATAAATTTAAAATATATAATTGCATTAATGTATTTATCAAAATCTTTACTATTTGTGAATTCTGAATGGTTTGAATTGGCATTGTGTAAGAGATTCGATGTTATGAATAAGTAAATCCCAGCCATAGATGTGTGGCATGTGAAAAGCTCCCCCTAAAAATTTCAGTCTTAAAATGCCTAAAACCTTATCTTTGGCAATATTTTATGTTAAACTGTATGTTCTGTATTTATTCACACTTAAAATACCAGTAAATGCAGACGACTGTGTCAATTTATTTTGAAATGCCACATTTACTATTATAGAAGAAAGGAAAATGGTCATTTACTCATTCATAAAACAATTATGAAATGTATGTTCTTTAGAGGATCATGAAAAAAATCACTGAAAAGCATGCTGTGAAAAGAGAGATGGATTT
>NW_006923126.1:61802-63289 GCF_000298275.1 Orycteropus afer afer | reverse complement strand
ATTTCATTATTGTGGGTTCTTTAATAAATGTATTTATAATCCATGAAGCCATGTTGGTACCTTTCTGATAGAGATTAGCCTCCACAGAGGAGAGATAACTTTGAACAAGTATGAAAACAGAGTAAGAAGCGAACCAACAATCCAAATACATATCTTGAATACAAGGATAGGAATAAACAAAGTAAAATATATATTTGAAAAGAGATTAAAATATATATTTTGCCACCAAGGATAGGCACCATAAAACAGAAACACACTCATGTGAAAAGAGCTCTGATGCTCATTTGGAAAGAAAGGGTCATGAGAGTTTTAATTGCTAGAAAACTTAACATAAAATTATTTTCAGTGTAAACATGTAGATTTCCCTAGTCAAGGGTCTGCCACTTAAAGGAGAGTACACAAAAGACAAAAGCTTTCAACTGGGCGGGTCATAACAAATTATGGATAACATTGAGAAGAATGGGATTTACAAAACACTTAATTATGCTCGTGAGGATCTTGTACATAGACCTGGAGGCTGTCATTCAAGGAGAACAAGGGGATATAGCACAGTTTAAAATCAGGAAGGGAGAGCATCAGGGTTGTATCCTTTCAACATACCTATTCAATGTGTATACTGAGCAAATAATCCAATAAATTGGACTATATAAAGAAGAACATGGTATCAGGATCAGAGGAACACTCATTTACAACTTGCGATATGCGGAGACACAATTTTGCTTGCTGAAAATAAAGATGACTCGAAGCACTTACTGAGGAAGATTAAAGACTACAGTCTGCAGTATGAATTACACTTCAATATAAAGAAAACAAAATTCCTCACAACTGGACCAATAAGCAACATCACAATAAATGGAGAGAAGACTGAAGTCTTTAAAGATTTCATATTACTTAGTTTCAAAATCAACACAAACAGAAGCAGCAGTCAAGATATCAGACAGCATATTTCACTGGGCAAATTTGCTGCAAAAGACCTCTTTAAAGTGCTGAAGGACAAAAATGTCTCTTTGAAGACTAAGGTGCGCCTAACCAAGCCATAGTATTTTCAATCTCATATGCATGTGAAAGATGGACAATGAATAAGGAAGACCTAAGAAGAGCTGATGCTTGTTAATGCTTTTGAGTTTTGGTGTTGGCAAAGAATACTGAAAGTATCATGGACTGCTAGAAGAACTGACAAATCTATTCTGGAAGAAGTTCAGCCAGAATGCTCCCTGGAAGCAAGAGTGGTCAGACCTTCTGTCACCTACTTCGTCATGTTGTTGGAAGAGATCATTCCCTGGAGCAGGATATTATGCTTGGTAAAGTGGAGGGTCAATGAAAATGGGGAAGACCCTCAACAAGATGGATTGACACTGTGACTGCAATGATGGGCTCATGTACAGCAAGGATTGTGGGGCTGACACAGAACTAGTCAGTGTTTCATTCTGTTGTAGGGTCATGATGTGTCAGAGCTGACTCAATGGCACCTAACAACAACAAATATC
>NW_006923126.1:58969-61587 GCF_000298275.1 Orycteropus afer afer | reverse complement strand
TGTCTTTGGGATATGGTCTCCTTCCTGTATAAAAAGAGAAGCCTTGGGAATGGTCTATAGCATATGGCACCTTTGGACCCTGCATGTAGCCGTGTTGTTGCTCAGCAGCTTGCTATGTTTTGCTGACATTGGGACTTACAATGGACTTGTAATGTTACTTGGTAACATCGGGACTATGCCTTTTTACTTTTAAACCTTGGGGCTTCTCAGCCTCAGCAGCCAGCAGCTGTCTGAGTGAAGAAACTTCAAATTCCAGTGGGCCTGGAGCAGGAGGTGGAGCTGGACCCCAAGGTTGAGGGGCTTTCACCCATCCCCTAGAGCCTGGCACTTTGAACTTGGCCTTAAAGTCTCCAAATTGTAAGAATAAACTTCTGGTTGTTAGGGCCATCCCATTTGTGGTTTATTTCTGGTCAGAGAGGCACTAGGTAACCAGAACACAAATCGACAGTAATGTGTGGCTGGTAATAATATTCCCTCATTTTATGGATAAGTGTCTGTGATTTAGGTGCTCTGGTGACACAGTGACTAAGGCATTTGACTGCTAACCAGAAGGTTAGTGCTGCAAACCAATCAGATGCTCCATGGAAGGAAGATCAAGCAATCTGCTTCTGTAAAGATTTAAGACCTTGGAAACTCAGTGGGGAGTCACTAAGAATCAGAATTGATCAATGGCAATGGATGGCCTGTGTTTTGAAATACCAAACAAGTTTGTCAAGAACACTAGGGAAATAGCCCTATCTTGGATTTTAGCCAGTCTATATTGCACCACAAAGGATTTGGAAAATTTCATTAAGTCTAATATCTTTCATATATTAATTACTCCAATGAATCTGGTATGAAGCCCATGTGTGCCAGAAAAAAATTAAAATTATAACCCTCATTTCACTATCTGTTATTTAACATAAATTTTGAAGAAATCAAGAAAGTATAAGTCTCCTTACTTTCGTTGGAGTGACTCTTCTGGTAATAACTTATATTTAGTAAATACAACCAACAACAAAATTTGGAAATAAACATTTTGCTACTGGTGCACACGACTCTGAATTAATTAGTACTACTGAATTGTACATGTAATATGGGTAAAATGGAAAATATATGTATATGACATATATTTTACCTCCATGGAAATTAAAAAAAGAAAAACATGTGTCTGCATTTTTTAAAAAAAAATGGTGGACTTTCCTAAAAATAAATCACTTTTGCTGTGAAATTGATTATGTAAGAAGTCTTAACATATAGAAATGGAGGTTCCAAAAGCAAATGTTCCTCTTAAAATTTTATGTTGCTGCATAACGATAATCTTAAAAATTAGTGGTTTAAAATAATACCATAAATTTATTATCTCTCACATTTTTAATGATTCACAAAATCAAAAAGTGGTCAGCTAAGAGAGTCTAGCTCAGAGTCTCTCATGTTGTCAGCTGTTGAATGCCACAATAAGAACAAGGTTCTGAAACAGTTGGGCACTGCCTGGGAATGTCTTTCTATCTGTACAATTTCTGCAGATGACTAATTTGTGTTTCCTCACAGCATGGGAATTAGGGCAGTAACCACTTACAAAAGCTCACTGCCTCTGAGTCAATTCAAACTCATAGTGTCCCCTACTTGGGTTTTCAAGGCGGCATCTCTATGGAAATAGATTGTCCTGTCTTCCTTCCAAGAAGTAGCTGGAAAATTTGAACCACTAGCCTTCTGGTTAGCAGTCAAATACCTTAGGCACTACACCACCAGAGGTCTTAACCACTTATAAGAGGACTGAAGTATTAAAGAACATATTTTCCCAAAATAATAAAATGGAAATGCACAGTGTTATGGATTGAATTATTCCCCAAAAATACATGTTAGAAATCTAACCCCTATACCTGTGCATGTAAACTCATCTGAGAATAAGTATATTTTCTGTTATGTTAATGAAGCTAGATCAATATAGAGGGTGGTTGTGGTGAAGGGGTTTAGCTGTTAACCAGAATGTCAGTGGTTTGAACCCACTTGCTGCTCCATGGGCAAAAGATGAGGCAGTATGCTTCCATAAAGATTTTTAGCCTTGGAAATTCAACAGGAGTTGCTATGAGTTGGAATCTACTTGATGGCAGTGAGTTGTTTTTTTTAAATTTGACTAAAACTAATGAGTTTTGAATTATAAGACATACATCACAAGTGCTTTCTTTCAAGGTCCCCATGGGTGGACTCAAACCTGCAAGCTTTCAGTTATCTGCTGAACACATTAAGTATTTCTACCACTCATAGACTCTTCTTTGATAAAACATCTTTCTTTTAAAGTCCTGAAAATATCTTTATTCCCAGACTTGTGCAATAGGAAGCATAGGAACCAAGTTGCTTATACATTATATTTTAAAGTCATTGCCTGAAATTCAAACTATTTTCTAAAATCTACACACATATCATTCTTATGTCTTCCTATCCCTCAGTGTATGCATGTGAGAGCTGGGCAATGAATAAGGAAGACTGAAGAAGAGTTGATGCTTTTGAGTTGTGGTGCTGGTGAAGAATGCTGAAAGTACTATGGACTGCTAAAAGAACTAACAGATCTGTCCTGGAGAAAGTGCACCAGAAATGCTCCTTGGAAGCGAGAATGGCCAGACTTCATCTCACCTATT
>NW_006923126.1:57394-58769 GCF_000298275.1 Orycteropus afer afer | reverse complement strand
GGGGTCGTTATGAGTCGGAAAAGACTGGATGGCACCTAACATCATAAAAACATCCCTCATTGCTTGCCCATAAAATAGCAAAGTTATTACCTCAGTGAAGATTTAGTTAACTATATGGAACTGTTTCAGAATCCATCCATAATTTTTTGTTCAAGCAGTCACTTTTCTTCTCCATCCATAACATCATCTTCTGTCATGATCTATGTTGTTGCTATTGTTAAGTGCCATCGAGGATCTATAAGATGTTTTAATCCACCATGAATAAAACCTTCATTTTAAGTGAATTTCTAAGCATAAATGTATTGAAAGATTAGTGAGTTCTTTACACAAGAATCTGTATATAATTTGATAAGATTGTAAAACTGGATCAATTTTCCACTAGAATTTAATAAAGAGGAAGAAAATTTGGAAGTATATATTCTTGAACATTCTCAGAGTTTCACTTTTGAACAGTGAGAATGTCATAGGAACAGGCCTAGGCATTAATGTGACATTAATGCCTAGGCCTGTTCCTATGACATTCTACCCAACTTTACAGAGAGCAGTCGTTTTATTATGGTAAAGTTAACTGGAGAAACAGAAGTAAGAGTGTATTTTAAGCTATAATTTATAAGTCCAGTAGAAAAACCATGGGGGAAACTTTCAAATTGGATGGTTTTGCATGCAGTTTCACTGGAGCAAACAGGGAAACTGCCAGAAATTTAACAGGAGTTCTTGGAATTGAATCTGAAAAATGACAGATAAGCTCTTCATTCAACTCTGACCACCTGAGCAATGATACTGAGCATACTCACCAGAAATTAAAAGCCAGGACAGAGTTTAGAACTGGTTGAATTTTGGATATGCTCTCTAACCCATTCTCTGTTCCTCTATATTACCAAAGAATATCAATGAAAATTATTACAAAATATCTTTGTGTTACAAGTGTTGTGTTGTTGCTGTTGTTAGATGCCATTGACTCGTCTTCGACTCATAGCAACCTTGTGCACAGCAGAACGAAACACCCAACCATCCTGCACCAACTCCGTGATCCCTGCTATGTTTGAGCCCATCGCTGCAGTCACTGTGTCAATCCATCTCGCTGAGGGCTTTCCCTTCTTTCGTCGACCCTCCACCTTACCAAGAATGACATCTTCTCCAGGGCATGGTCCTTTCTGATAACATAACCAAAGTAGGTGAGATGAAGTCTGGCCATTCTCACTTCCAAGAGCATTCTGGCTGCACTTTTTCCAGGGCAGATTTGTTCCTTTAGCAGTCCATGGTAATTTCAACATTCTTTGCCAGCACCACAACTCAAGCATCAATTATTCTTTGGTCTTCCTTATTCATTGTCCACCTCTCACGTGCATATGAGGAAATTGAAAATATCATGGCT
>NW_006923126.1:53830-55164 GCF_000298275.1 Orycteropus afer afer | reverse complement strand
TAGTATGTAAAGTTATCTAGGGTGTGACAACCTTTGCATTTGCCATATTCCATTTATTAGTAACAAGTGCCAGGTCTTTCCACATTCAAGGAATGGAGATAGTGCAAGGATGTGGACACGTGGAAGCCTGGACCATGTGAAGGGGCATACTAGAGTCTACCCACCACATCTACATGCTTCATCAGTATACAGTATAAAGCTTTTGTCTTGAGGTTTTTGAGCTGTCCCAATAGTTGGCTGGCCCATAAGTTATACAGCACAGAGGTGACTACTAGGAAGCTAGGTCATAAATGAAAATAAAAATGAAAAGATATTGAACAGTTATGTGATGACTGCACATCACAGAAAAGGCAGGTTTGTTGAGGATAAGAATGAAGAAACCAATAAATATACATCAGAATTCAGGTTTAATATTATATAATATATAAAATCTCAGTTTTCAACTAAAATATATGAGGCATGGGATGAAACAGGAAACTATAGTTTGTAATAAGGAAATAAAAACTATCAATAGAAACTGATTCTAATTGGACCCCAAAGTTGCATTTAGCAACTACTACAAAATAGCTGTTATAAATATGTTTAAATAATTAAAGGGTACTCTGGTGGCACAGTGGTTAAAACATTCAGGTGTTAATCAAAAGGTTGGTGGTTCAGAACTGTCAGCATTTGCATGGGACAAAGATGGGACAGTATACTTAAGTAAAGATTTACAGTCTTGGGAACTCTTTGGGGATAATTCTACTTTTTCTTATAGTGTGGCTGTCAGTTAGAATTAATGTAGTGGGTTTGGTTTGGATTTTAAAGTCAAATAAGAAGGCCTGGTTACATAATGGTTAAGAACTTGGTTGGTAATGAAATACAGACTGTTCAAACCCACCTAACAGCTCTATGGGTGAAAGACCTTGCAATCTTCTCCTGTAAAAGATTAAAGGATAGGAAGCCATAAGAGGCAGTTCTACTCTGTCACATCTAGTCACTATGAATCTAAAAGCAGCTTCATGGAATCTAAAAACAATAAATCAAAAATTTCATAGCCATCTGATGTTAATGACAGAACAAAAAGGGATTTTAATAGAGATATAAAACAAATAAAAGATATAAAAAAATCAAAGACATCATATATTTGAAAATACAATCACAGAAGTGACTAAAAATTATCAAGGGGATATTTGACATTCCAGAATATTTTAGAATCTAAAGAACAATTCTATGGAATATGAAGTCTAGCAGTTCAAACCCACCAGCCACTTCTTGAAAAGAAGTTTGGGCAATCTACTTCCATAGTGATATTGCTTCAGAAACCCAAGGAGGGGTTGCTATGAGTCAGATCC
>NW_006923126.1:51059-53025 GCF_000298275.1 Orycteropus afer afer | reverse complement strand
AAGAAAGAGAAAATATATTTGTAAATGTGAAGTAGTGTGTAAAATATGTGTACACCCAAATATTCATTTTATCATCTCATTTGTTTCTAAAACAAAATTGCTTATCATAACAAAAGTAGGATAAAGAGAGGTAAGAAAACAGAACTTTACTGAAGCTAAATCACCATATTTCATACAAATTAAGTCAGTATTTACTTTTATTATATTTTGATAAGCTAAAGATGTGTGAGGAAGCTCTGGTAGCATAGTGCCTAAGGCACTTGACAGCTAATCAGAAAGCTGGTGATTCAAACCCACTAGCCACTCCTCAGAAGGAAGATGGGGAAATCTACTTCTGTAGTGATACTGTACTGCCTCGGAAACCCGAGGAGGGGTCGCTATGAGTCGGGTTCGACTCGAAGGCACATAACAACAACACCAACATGCTTATACATAAAAATCCCTAATGGTGTAGTTAAAAGCAAAGTTGCTAAGCAAAAGTCAAGCAGCTTGAACCCACCAGTTGCTCTATGGTAGAAAGACAAAGAAGTCTGCTTCTGTAAAGAGCACATCCTTGAAAATTGCATGGGACAGTTCTGCTCTGCCCCATAGGGTCTCTATGAGTCAGAACTGAGTCACTCAATGGCAACAGGTATCTACTTAAATAAGCTTAAATTACATGTGGCAAATATTGATAAACAGGAAAAATATGTAATCAAGACTGTACACTTCTGATCTAAGAAATATATAGATCACCTTGAATCCAAATTTAGTAAATTAAAGAAAATTATAAAATCAGAGTTGAAATTACTAAAATATAAATCAAAAAGCAGTATATAAAATAACACCAAAGTATTTGTTTGAAAGATAACAAAATGTTAAATCTTTATAAAGAAAGAGAAAGAATAAAGGGAGAAGAAACAGTTTACAAAATTCATGAATAAAACAGGAGTGACCACTAAAAACTGTACAGGAATTAAAGAATTACAATGAGATATTTATGAAAAAGTTTATACCAATAAAATAGAAAATTGAGGAATAAAATAGAAAATTTAAGTGAAATGAACTATTCCTGAGAATTCATAAATTAACAAAACTGATTAAAAAGAAATAACAATTTAACACATTTTTTTTACAAGAAAGTATTTGAACATCTTTCCTTGAAAAATCCCAAAACAAACTGATATTTCTGGAGATTATAATCAAATATTTATAGAAGAAATGCTTTCATTCCTAGATAAACTCAGCATATAAAACCAAATCTCCTTTACCAACTAATGTTAAGAAGTCAGTTTATGATGTGACACTTATATCAAAGCTAGACATAGATATCACAAGAAAAGAAAACTACAGATCAATATCCTTCATTAACGTCAACACAAATAACTTTTACAAAATTTTAGCTAACTGAATACTCAAAAATCAAAACCAAACTGATTGCCATCGAGTAAATTCTGACTCCTAGTGACCCCCATTGGTTTTTCGAGGCTGTAAATCTTTACAGAAGTAGATTGTCCCATCTTCCTTCTATGGGAGTGGCTGGGGGATTTGAACCACTGACCTTCTGGTTAGCAATCAAATGCCTTATCCACTATGCCCTCAGACAGCCTTAAACTGAATACATCAAATTACAAAACCTTTATATATATATATATATATATATATATGCCAGGAAGACTTACACCAAGATATCAGAAGTATTAGAAGTATTCTAACAATTACATTAGAGGGAAAAAAAAACATCAATCATCACAATCGATAAATGAAGAGCATTTAATAAAATTTATCACACATTGCATTGAAATAGTTTTTCTTTATATATGAAATTTCTGGCTCTGAGTTTGTATTCCTAACTAGTTAATTGACAAGGCCACAATTTTTTAAAAAACTGGAGAGTTTATTATGCAAACATGATGCATAAAACACTTTGATACATCTATTAAAAGATGGTGTCCTAGCAAGGAGATTGGTCATTTGGTGGTCTTGG
>NW_006923126.1:48345-49019 GCF_000298275.1 Orycteropus afer afer | reverse complement strand
CTTTTTGGTACAGTGACTCTGTGTATTCCTGCCATCTTCTCTTGGTGTTTCCTGCATCATTCAATATCTTGCCCATAGAATCTCTCAATATTGCAGCTCGAGGCTTCAATTTTTTCTTCAGTTCTTTCAGTTTGAGTAGCAGGCCAGAAGAGTAGGAGAAAGGGGTAAAACCCAGTCACTAGTGCTCGGACAGCTCCCTTGTTACCCTCCCGAGAGGGACCGGGTATCCGGGAGCAAGGTAAGCACAGGTGTAGCACAGAGTAGCAGGCCAGAAGAGCAGGAGAAAGTGCTAAAACCCAGTCACTAGTGCTCAGACTGCTCCCTTGTTACCCTCCCAAGAGGGGCCGGGTGTCTGGGAGCAAGGTAAGCATGGGCGGGCTGGTGCTTACTCACTGACCTGTACTGAACGCTTTCCCTTGTTACCCTCCCAAGAGGGACCTGGTCTCTGGGAGCAAGGTAAGCATGGGCATAGCACAGAGTAGCAGGCCGGAAGAGCGGGAGAAAGGGGTAAAGCCCAGTCACTAGTGCTCAGACGGCTCCCTTGTTACCCTCCCGAGAGGGACCGGGTCTCCGGGAGGAATGTAAGCACCGGCGGGCTGGTGCTTACTCACTGATCTGCACTGAACACTTTCCCTTGTTACCCTCCCGAGAGGGACCGGGTCTCCGGGAGCAAG
>NW_006923126.1:30461-31792 GCF_000298275.1 Orycteropus afer afer | reverse complement strand
ATCTAAAAATTAAATTCTTATGTACATCAAAAGATTTCTCCAAAAGATTATACAAGTAACATATAGAATGGGGAAAATATATATTTGGCAATGACATATAGGACAAAGGACTTATCTCTAAAATTTATACAAAACTCCAACCCTCAACAACAAAAAAAATGAACAATCCAGTTAAAAAAATGGACAGAAAACAGACACTTCATCAAAGAAGATATTCAAGCAGCTAGCAAACACATGAAGAAATGTTCGTGATCTTTAACTATTACAGAAGTGCAAATTGAAACAACCATGAAATACCATCTCACCCCAGCATTAATAGCAGAGTCCAAAAAGACAAAAACTAACAAATGCTGCTGAGATGAGGGGCAATTTGGACTCTCATACACTGCTAGTGGAAATGTAAAATGACACAACCATTGTGAAAATCAGTGTGGTGATTTCTCAAAAAGTTGGAAACAGAAATACCATTTGTTCTGACAATCTCATTACTAGATATGTATCCTAAAGAAGTGAGAGGCATGGCATTAATATATAAATGTACACGTATTTTCATCTCAGCACTATTCACAACAGCAAAAAGATGGAAACAATCTAAGAGCCTATCAACCATAGAATGGATAAACAAACTGTGGTACATACATAAAATGGGATACTATGCAATCCTAAAGAATAATGTAGAATCTGCAAAAGACCACATACATGGATAGACTTGGAGGACTTTATGCTGAGTGAAATAGGTCAATCACAGCAGGACAAATAATGCATTAGTCCACTATTGTAAAAAGTTAAAGGAAAGTTTATACATGAAAGGAGACTTCTTTTGTTGGTTACCAGAGATGGGAGAAGAGGGGTGGGAAAATTCCAATATAGGTTGAAAAAAAGAAATACATATAGAAATCAAAGATTAATAGTGATTTCCAGGGGTCGGAGGAAGGAGGAAAGGGGAATCTTTTATTTGGGATCAAAAACCTAAATGTAAAACCTGAAATCACAAAGATAAAGAAATAAGGGCAAGTTTAGAGGTCCTATTTAATACATGACATAGAAACAACATTGAACATAACTACACATGCAAAAAAAGCGTAAGCTAAAATACATGATTGGTACCTTGTATAAAATAAATATTTATGCACATCAAAAGGCTTTGCCAATAGTGTAAAAAGAAAATCTACACATGGGGATTAAAAAAAAAAAATGCCAATTACCTATCAGTCAAGGTATTTATCTCTAAAATTTATAGAAAACTTTGAAACCTCAGCAACAAAAGATAAAACAATACAGTTTAATGGGAAGAAACATCAACAGACATTTCACCAGAGAAGACGTTCAGA
>NW_006923126.1:28453-29475 GCF_000298275.1 Orycteropus afer afer | reverse complement strand
ATATAGGACAGTTAGGATGGTCCAAGGCTGGGCAGTGTTTCATTGTTTTGTACATAGGATCACTGTGAGTTGGAGCTGACTTGGCAGCGTCTAACAACAACAACAACAACACAGTGCAAATCAATTTGACTGCAATTGTTTTGGGTCTAAACTCTACGCCAGTTTTGTGCAAAAGATGTAGATTTAAAAAAATAATTGCTTATGACATGTATTTTTGTTGTTGTCAATGTTTTGTTGTATAATGTATTTACATTTTCCAAAATAGTGCACAAAAAGTAAGTGCAAAATATACATTAGTTGAAGGGTGATATAACACTAATGGATAATGGATAAAAGCTGAACTGTGAAAAGTAGTTCCTTTGGTCCAGGGGTATCCCACATTTACCCTCATAAGCTTATAAACTTCACAGAGCGGCAATCAGGATCAGTGTGAGCACCACCCAGATGCAAGCACTATCTCCCCAGTTGTTTTTATAGTTAGCTGCCACCAAGTCAGCCTTTGATAAATGAGGACCCATGTACAACAAAGTGATATGTTGTCCAGTCCTTCATCATCCTCATGATCATTTATAAATCAGACAGATGTGATACATAAGGTTTTCTTTGGATGATTTTCATAAGTAGATTGCAAGGCCTTTCTTCCTAGCCTATCTTAGCCTGAAATCTCTGCAGAAACATGTTCAGCATCATAGCAATATGTAGGACTTCACCAACAGAAAAGTGGTAGCTGTCTATGATGTGTATTATTGTGTTGTCAGGGCATTGATCCCAGGTCTCCTGAACTGAGAGCAGGGATTTTACTGCAGAAACAACCCTTTCCTTTTCCAATAGAGAAATATATATATATATTATTAACTTGTTGAATGCATTAGTTACCATAGATATAAAAATGCTTGTTTACTCCTGAAGGCATATATTTTATTGTTTCATTTCTGCATTACCAAGGCTTCCAGAAGAAAGGATTAAGAAATAAGTTATTTACCCAATTTGCAGCTGAGGTAGTTTTACTGATGTTTACTGTC
>NW_006923126.1:14445-24033 GCF_000298275.1 Orycteropus afer afer | reverse complement strand
AACATTCATTTTCCATTCAACAGCTCATACACATATTTTTTCATGACATTAATTGCAATCCACGTAATGAAATACCTCTTTTTCCATTTCCTTCTTGTGGCTCCCTCTCCCCTGTGTCCTTTCTTATGCATTCTTGCCCTCTGAGTTATCTCAGTGTGCAAATGCAGCCCTTCTCTCCAGTAGTTGATTGTTCTAAGGAATACACATACCTGGTGCAAATTTTCACCATTTTGACCTCTTTGTTGTTTGACTGGAAGCCACAAAAGTGAGTTTAATTCTAGGTACGAAGGGTGATTGGAGGCCATAGTTTTAGCAGTTTCACTAGTTACTTTCAGACCAGTAAGCCTGAGTGGTTGACAGGGGTAGCTGAGCACTATATAGCTTTTCTGGTCTCAGAGCCATGTCGGTTGAGGATTGCATGGTCCACTTAGGCCTTGGCCTAATTGTTTCCATTAATATTTTGTTTTCTTCATTTTTTTTGCTCTGGATGAGGAGAGACCAATTGTTGCCTCTTAGATGGCTACATACAACTTTTGAAGATCCCAATCTCTACTCACCGAAGTAGGATGTATAAAATGTTTTTGTACAGTATATTATATCAATTGAGCTAGATGTGCTCCTTGACTGTGGTCCCAAGCCTGAGGGCCAAACAACTCACTTCCTCAAAGTGTTTTGCTGTGGCTAAGAAATGATCATAACTTAGCCCATTGTTAGTTCTATTTTATCTATGTGTATTCTTATAGCACACAAAAATATATATGTAAAAAATATCATCTGCCAAACTTAAGAGATCAGTCTTAAGAAATTAGTCTTCTTAATCATTACAAATAATTTTGTTTTCCCCATGTTAAATCAGCTTCAAACAATTATCTAGAATAAATGATCTGTTAGTTCAACTGTTTAAACACATAAGGATGTTTTCTTGATTAAAAGAAAGAAAGAAAGAAAGAAAGAAGAGAAAGAATCACAATGATCATAGTTGTTTCTGACTCATAGAGACCATATAGGACAGGACAGAACTTTCTCATAGGGTTTTCAAGGCTGTAAATCCTTATAGAAGCAAACAGCCTCATGGTTTTCCTTCAGAGATAGTGGTGGGTTCAAACTGGCAAGCTTTTTGTTAGCAACCAAAATGTTTCAACCACTGTGCAGCCAGAATTCCTTATCTTGAAGATAGGTGTGAACAATTTACCCATCTGCACCCAAAATCATATAGGTAAAGAAGTACTGGTAGTATTTTAGAGAAATGAAAGATATTCACTAATAAAGATCCTTAATAAAGATCGAATGTATGTGAAGAACTTTACTTGATGTTGAGAGAGCAAAAAGTTGTACAAGATATACTACTAGAGGAGTTTATAAAGAACATAAAAGACAGATTAGACAAAGTAGTTACTCAAATTCCCATTAATGTAAAAGAGTCAGATTTCATAATATTGGTAAAAGAGATCATAGTCTTTGTTCAAGCTTTCTATGAAAATTCCTTTTGCCAATTATTTAAGTTGACTGCAAAGACATTTCAAAGATTTGAGCAGAATTTGGGAGATTATAAATATCAAATGGAGAAGATTGAAATGTCAGTTTAAACATTGATAGATTACTGGTCTTTTAAGGCAAATATCATACTTATTATGATTAATTCTGTTGCTGTTGGTCTTATCATTTGTATGACACAATGAGAAGAAAGAGTTGCAAAGAAAATGATAGAAGAAAGTCAAAGAATGACAGGTACTACAGATATGTCAAGAGGAAAGCTGGTTAATACATCCATTGTTGAGTAAATCAAACAAAAGATAGAATAAATCAACAATTACTCAAGGATAAAGCTATAATGACAGCAAGCAACAAGGTTATTAGTAATGTAGAAACAGATGAAGAACTTTCAGAGATTTTATGGAAAACATTAAAATTAAATTAAAGGAAAAGCTAAATTAGTAATGTAAGTCGAAAAAAATAAAAAGACATTAGTAAAACAAGATATCATGCCACAAGACTGTTGATGTTTTGTCTTTTATCAAGGGGAATGAAAAGAAGTTGTAAAAGTTGGAAAACTGAAGACAAAAAATAAGCAATAGTAGGGGAAGATTAATAAGACTTTAGGAGGAAGTGAAAACAGGAACACTGTTAAAGTCAGGGACATAGCTCTCATTCAGCATAGACAAATGACTATAAAAATAATTAGATGAATAAGAGTTTAATGGAAAAGGAGAAGTAGATTCAGTGTGGAATAAATACATAAGGTAAGGAAGTATTGTTGTCATCAGTTTGAGATAAAGTACCAAGTGGTTTCAATACTGTATGCCACAGTGGTAGAAGTTAATGTTGATATTATTATGCTTATAGCACTACTTCAAGAAAATAGATTGTTTTCCCTAATATTTACTATGGTCTCAGAATAAGAATGTAAGACTAGAGAAACATCTAAAGGATTTTATTCCAAATTTCCAGCAACATTGCATTAACTCCAAATTTCCTTAAAAAAGCCAACAATAGCTATATAACTATCCTTATATTAAAAACCAAGTGTCCATCAAGTTAACATTGACTTATGTTGATTTCATGAGATTTAGAATACAGCAGTGCTTCATAAAATTTTCAGTGACTGATTTTTTGGAAGTAGATGACCAGGCCTTACTTGTGATGTATTCAGTGTATCTCAATGTATTCAAACATGCCACCTTGTTACTAGCAAAAGTCCGTTAATTGTCTGTACCATGTAAGGACTTCCTTTATATCTATTTATTTTATCTTAAAAAAGATATTCACATGGCAATGCATAAAAATATGTATATATTAAATAGTTTTATGTGTGATGTCTATGATATTTTTCACTTCACTTCTACAACAGGAATAATAATATTATGGACTCAAATAGGGCACTACATGATTTACCTTAGGAAAAGGGTAAGAGAAAAATAATCAAAAATTGTCTTTTCATAATTTAATTCTTTATGTGTTAAAGCTTTTTACATTGTCTCCACGTATGAAATGTCCCATCCACAGATGCTCAATTCTACCATGCAGATGGAATTTCTCCTGATGTTTTTTTCTAATGTGTGGGAGCTACGTGTTTTGTATGCTTTATCGTTCTCTCTGATATATTTGATAACTGTCATTGGGAATTTTCTCATTGTTATCATCACCACTCTGGACAAGAGTCTTCACACCCCCATGTACTTCTTTCTCAGGAATCTGTCCATCTTAGATGCATGTTACATTTCTGTAACAGTCCCTAATTCATGCGTCAACTCCCTGCTTGACAGCAGTGCCATTTCAAAGGCAGGATGTGTAGCTCAGGTCTTCCTAGTGGTTTTCTTTCTATATGTGGAGCTGCTCTTTCTCACTATCATGGCCCATGACCGCTATGTGGCTATCTGCCAGCCTCTGCACTACTCTGTGATCATGAACCCGTGGGTCTGTGCACAGACGACACTGGCTTCCATCCTCAGTGGTCTGGTCTACTCAGGATTCCACACAGGCTACACCTTCAGACTGCCCTTTTGTGATTCTAATGTTATTCATCAGTTTTTCTGTGACATCCCTTCTCTGTTGAAGCTCTCCTGCTCTGACATCTTTAGCAATGAGATGACACTCCTTGCTTCTGGTGTGGTAATTTGTGGAGGTTGTTTCATCTTCATCATCACATCTTATATTCACATATTTTCTGCTGTGCTGAAATTTCCACGTGGTGCAGACAGAACAAAAGCTTTTTCTACTTGCATCCCTCATATCCTCGTGGTGTCGATCTTCCCCAGCTCAATCTTCTATGTGTATCTAAAGCCATCTACAATCTCTGCAACCATCCAGGATGTGATCCTTTCTGTGTTCTATACCATACTCCCACCACTCCTCAACCCAGTTATCTATAGTCTTAGAAATGAGCAAATAAAATGTGCCATCAAGAAAATAATGAAAAAAATAATAATCTGGTAATTTATAGAAAATTGTGTATGATCTCCCTATGTTATTAGTTGAAATTTATTTTTTTAGCAATAAATTGAGATTAAAGTTTGGAATAATATCGATGTATTTTATGTAAATTTTATACAAGTTCAATAAAATATTTATCAAAATGTTACTTTCTGTGGATTTTGAATGATTTGAATAAGAGATCTGGTTTTATGCATAAGCATTTTCCAGTCTATGTATTTGGCAAGCTCCCATTAAAAAGTTCAGTCTTAAAAAACCTAAAATGTTATCCTTAGCAATATTATGTGTTGAACACTATCCTTTATATTTTCCCATGCTTAAAACAGTTGTAAACTTAGAAAGAATACTGCATTGATTTATTTTGAAATGTCACATTAAATATTATTGAATAAATGAAAATTGTCAGTCAATTATTCATTCATAGAATAAATATGAAAACGTTCGTTTAAGGATCATAAAAATATAACTAATTTATGCTGTGAAAAGAGTGGTGGATTTCTCGGGGAAGTGCTTGTGTTTGAGAGAATCATAACCATTTCACACTGGTTTCCTTACATCATATGGAGTCTAGATAATAAGTTATACTTACAATCAGACCAAAGTTTTGTTAAAAATAAGTTCAAATTTCTCTAATGAATTTTACTTGCAAAAAGTAAAATGGAAATTATTCAAAAACAAAAATAAGTCAAGCAGTTTTAGGATATTTATTTAAAAGTTTTAAACACTACTTTCTAGGTTGATTAAGGGGATTCATGAATTCCGTATCCTTAGTTATTATTACATGCCTATCCAGAGATCTGAAGGAGTCCTGATACACAGTGGTTAACCATTCAGCTGCTAACTGAATGTTGGCAGTTCAAATCCTCTAGCTGCTCCTTGGGAGAAATATGTGAAAATTTGCTTCCATAGTAATTACTGTCTTGGAAATACTGTGGGGTGGTTCTCCTCTGACCTATAGGGTTGCTTTGAATCAAAATTCAACCCAAAGGCAGCCATCTTGGCTTGGTTTGATCCATAGATGCATTAAAGCCAGTGGAAAGTTAAAAATAATATGATATATATAAATCATATATGATATATATAAATCAATTTATATATGATATATGTAAATCAAAATACATACATATATATATATATATATATATATATTTTATAATGACAGATACTTGCAAAACTAATAATAATGTTTGAAAGTATCACCACTATCAGCGTTGTTGTTATTGTTAGGTGCCATTGAGTTCTCTCCAACTCGTGGTGACCCTATGTACAACAGAACAAAGCACTGCCTGATCCTGCACCATTCCCACAATCTAGGCTAATCTTGATATCATCATCATAGCCATTGTATCAATATAACTCATTGAAGGTCTTTTTTTTTTTTGCTGACACTCTAACAAGCATGATATCCTTCTCCAGGAAACATGTCCGAAGTGGGTGAGATGAAGTCTGGCCACTCTGACTTCCAAGGAGCATTCTGGCTGCACTTCATTCAGGACAGATTTGTTCATTCTTGTGACAGTCCATGGTATTTTCAAAATTCTTTGTTCAACCATAATTCAAAGGCACCAACTCTTCTTTCGTCTTCCTTATTTATTATCTAGCTATGACTTGCATATATGGTGAATGAAAATACCATGGCTTGGGTTGGTCTCATCTTAGTCATCAAAGCTTCTTAAAACTCTAAAGAGGTATTTAGCAGCAGATTTGCCCAGTTCAATAAGACTTCTGATTTCTTGATCTCTGCTTATATGAGTGTTGATTGTGAATTCAAGCAAAATGAAATTTCCCACAACTTCAATCTTTTCTCCACTTACCAAGATGCTGCTTATAAGTCCAGTTGTGAAGATTTTCATTGTCTTTATGTTGTGGTGCGATCCATACTGAAGACTGTACTCTTTGATCTTCATTAGTAAGTGCTTCTAGTCATCTTCCCTTTCAGCAAGCAAGGCAGTGTCCTCTGCATATTGTAGGTTGTTAATGAGTCTTCCTCCAATTTTGATGCTATATTCTTCTTCATATAATCAAGATTCTCAGATTATTTTCTTAGTATACAGATTGAATAACAATGGCAAATTGATACAACTCTGACTCACACCCTTCCTGATTTTAAACCACACTATATCTCCTTGTTCTGTTCAGAGGACAGCCTCCTGGTCAGGTTCCTCATGAGCACATTTAACTTTTCTGGAATTTCCATTATTTGCAATGTCATCCCTAGTTTGTTATGATTCACAGAGTCAAATGCCTTTGTGTAACCAATAAAACTCTGGAAAAAAATCTTTCTGATAGTCTTTGCTTTCAGGCAAGATTCATCTGACAACAAAGACATCCCTCTTCCGTGTCTTCTTCTGAATCTAGCTAGAATTTTGAGAAGTTCCCTGTCAATATATTGCTGAAAATGTTTATTTTTTATCATCTTCAGAAAAAAAAAAAAAGAAAACTTTTGTATTATACTAATTATGTTGTTTGATAATTTTCACTTTCTGTTCAATCACCCTTCTATGGAATGGGCACAAATATAGATTTCTTCCAAACAATTGGCCAGTGCCTTCCAAATATCTTGGCATAGAGAAGGAGCTCTGGTAGCCTAGTGCCTAAGGCATTTGACTGTTAATCAGAAGGCTGGCAGTTCAAACCTACCAGCTACTCCTTGGAAGGAAGGTTGAGGAATCTACTTTGTAGTGATACTGCTTCAGAAACCCAGGGAGGTATCACTTTGAGTTGGGTCTGACTCAAAAGCATATAGCAACAAGAACAACAAGGGAAGTAAGTGCCTCCAGTGCTGCATTCATTTTCTGAAACCTCTTAACAGGTATTCAGTAAATTCCTGGAGCCTTATTTCTTGCCAATTCCTTCAATGTAGTTTTGAATTCTTCCTTCAGTACCATTAGTTCTTGATCATATGCTACTTCCTGAAATAGTTGAACATCAACAAATTATTTTTGGTATAGTGATTTTTTATTCCTTCCATTTTCTTTTTATGTTCCCTGGATCATTGAACATTTTTCCCACAGAATCCTTCATTATTGCAACTCGAGGCTTGACTTCAGTTCTTTCAGCTTGAGAAATGCCAACTGTGTTTTTCTTTTTGTTGTTTTCTAACCCCAGATCTTTTCACATTTCATTATAATACTTGTCTTCTCGAGGTGACCTTTGAAATCTTCAGTTCAATTCTTTTATCTCTTCATGTATTCCATTAACTTCAGCAACTCTGTTCCAGAGCAAGTTTCACTGTCCCTTCTGATATCCATCTTTATTTTTTTCTTCCTTTCCTGTCTTTTTTATGACCTTTTGCTTTCTTTATGTATGATGCTCTTGATATCATCCCATAACCCATCTGATTTTGGATCATTGGTTTTTGATGAGTCAAATCTGTTCTTCAGATGACCTCTAAATTCAGGTGGGATATAATCAAGGTCATATTTTTGTTTTTGTTTCAAGTCATTGGTCTTACAAAACTCTATCATTGGATCTTCAACATTATTTCTGTCAGAAATGCCATATTTTGAAACTAATGACGATCCTTTTTTGTTCCCAACTTTCCAATTCCATTCATCAGTAATAATTCATACTTCTTGAATGTTTGGTCAATTTAAGAATATAGAAGTTGGTAACAATCTTCAATTTCTTCATCTTTGACTTTAGTAGGTTAGTGCTTAAATTTAAATACTAGTAGTATTAAGTGGTCTTCCTTGTATGTGTATGGAAACTATCCCATCACTGACAGCATTGTAACAGTAAGTAGTAACCCTGTAATTTAATTGCTGAAAAAAGATTATTTACAGATCACAATACGTACAAAATGTGGTGCAGTGGGCAGGTGGCCTCCACCTTGGACAGACGTAATATAAGGACCTAATAATATTGATATATATATGACATAAAGCTTCTATTAAAAATAAAAAGTCCAATTAGGAAGAAATTAAGGGACCACTCATTAATCAGAACCCAAATACTTAATTCATCTTAGACCTAATCATGTGAGAATAATGAGTTCTTTCATAAATATGGATGTTGTTATTGCTGTCAGGTGCTGTCAATTAGACACTGATTCATAGTGGTCATAAGTACAGAACAAAACACCATGCCAATCTCATAATTCTTGCTTTACCTGAACCCATCTTTGTAGTAACTGTGTCAATCCATCACTTTGAGAGCCTCCCCCTTTTTCACTGACCTTTCACTTTACCAAGTATGATATACTTCTCCAGGGAATGGTACCTTCTGAGAGCACGACCAAAGTAGCTGAGACAAAATCAGGCCATTCTCACTTCCAAGGATCATTCCAGCTGCACTTCTTCCAGGACAGATTAATTTGTTTTTCTGGAAATCCCTGGTATTTTCAGTATTCTTTTCCAATAGCAGAATTAAAATGCATCAATTGTGTGGTATCTTGATAAGCAATTTACATGAGTTACTTAATTTAATCCCAATGACAACCATATGAGACAGAGTCTAATATTCTATTATTATTTCTCAGTTTAGCACTCCAAAGTTCACAGAACATAGGTAATTTCCCCAAGAACACACAGAACAGAAACTGAATATAAGGGAAATTTAAAGCAAGGCACTCTAACTTAAGAAGTAGCTCTTTGGCACACGACTCCAACATTTCTTAATATGTATGATGCAAGTGTTTGGTGTACATGAGATAATTTTAGATCTATGAAGGTATAGCATTCAATAACATTGTGAAACAGGTATCTTCTTTTTTATTTTCTTCCTTTCCTCTATTTCTTGAATGGAAATGTCTCAGTGTGGTAACACTCTGGCTTTGTTGTTGTTGTTAGGTGCTGTTGAGTTAGCTCTGACTCATACCAACCCCATGTACAACAGACTGAAGTACTGCCCAGTCCTGTGTCATCCTCATGATCCTTGCTATGTTGAGTCTATCATTACAGCCACTGTGTCAATCTATCTTGTTAAGAGTTTTCCCATTTTCACTGACCCTCTGCTTTACCAAGCATGATATGCTTATCCAGGGACTTGCCCTTCTTATAGCATGACTGTACATGCAATGAAGTCTGGTCATTCTCACTTCTAAGGAGTATTCTAGCTGTACTTCAAGACTTGTTTGTTCTTCTGTCAGTCCATGATATTCTCACTATCTTTGCCAATACCACAATTAAAATGCATCAGTTTTGTGGACTTGCTTATTCATTTTCCAGTTGTCACATGCAAATGAAGCTATGGAAAATACCATGGTTTGGGTTAGGTGCACTTTAATTTTCAAACATTTTAAAGAGTTCTTTTGCAGCACAGTTTTCTAGTGTGATATGACTTCTAACTTACTTACTGCTGTTTCAACGAGTATTGATTGTGGATCCAAATAAATTGGAATCTCTGACAACTTCAATATTCCATCCATTTAACATGATGTTGCTTATTTGTCCAGTAGTGAGGATTTCTTTTTTTTTTTTTTTCATGATGAGGTGTAATCCATGTTGAAAAGTGTAGTCTTTGATCTTCATCAGTAGGTGCTTCAAGTCATCTTCATTTTCAACAAGCAGTGTTGTGTTATCTGTATGTTGCAGGTTGTTAATGATTGTTCCTCCAATACTAATACCATATTCTTTTTCATAAAGTCCAGCATCCTGGCTTATTTGCTCAGCATACAGTTTGAGGTAGTATGGTGAAAGGATACAAGCTTGATGCATG
>NW_006923126.1:12035-12725 GCF_000298275.1 Orycteropus afer afer | reverse complement strand
TGGTGATAGAAATTATACCAGAGATCATATGGTAGAATTCTCCAAGACCAATGACTTGTTTATTACAAATACTTTTTTTCACTAACATACATAGTGACTATATGGATGGACCTTACCAGATGGAATATACAGGGATATGACCTACTATATCTGTGAAAAGAGCCAATGGAGAGACTCATTATTCTCAGTCAAAACAAGGTCAGCAGCTGATGGTGGAACAGATCATCAATTGCTCATATAAAAATTCAAGGTAAATGTGAAGTTAATTAAAAAAAAAAAGGCTATTTTTAAAACTCATTTTACCAATAAAAAGGTTATATGTGTTGTCAAGACCCAGCTATATTCAATGTTAATTAAAAAAAAAAAGTCCATAAGAGGCAAAATATGACCTTGATTATATGGCACCTGAATTTAGAGGCCATTTGAAGAATAGGTTTGGCACATTGAACCCCAATAACTGAAGATCAGATGAATCAGGGATGGCATCAAGAACAGCATACATAAAGAAAGCAAATGATCATTTAGAAAGACAGGAAAGAAAGAAAAGGCCAAAATGAATGTCACAAAAGATTCAGAAACCTGCTTTTGAATGGAAAGTAGCTAAAGAGAAAGGAAAAAATGGTGAAGTAAACCAGCTAGACAGAAGACTTTAATATTTTCACGTTAGGTATTATAATTCTCATTGTAAAT
>NW_006923126.1:9875-10915 GCF_000298275.1 Orycteropus afer afer | reverse complement strand
TCCTCTCTGTATTTATTTAGTGTTTCAATTCATCTTTCTTTCCTATCCAGTCCTGCCTCCAGGTGTTTCTGGAAAATGCTTCCCTTTTTATCTTCTGTGGTTGATTGTGCTGAGTGAGTACCTTCCTGTTGTTATTGTTCATTTAATAATTTTGTCTATTGTTGGCTGAAAGTTGAACCTCAGGGTGAGTTCAGTTCCTGGCCTGAAGGATGTCTAAAGGGCATACTTCCGGGGATTTCACTAGTCTGTGTAAGACTCTGGTAATTTTATGATTCTGAGTTTTTTCCACATTTTTGTCTCTCTATCTAGGACACTCTATTATTATTCCTTTCAGAGTGGTCAGCAGCAGTGGTAGCCAGAAACAAACTAGTTCTGGTCACACGGTTGTTGAGGCATGGGTTCACATGGTCCCTGTGTTGTTGTTGTTATGTGCTGTTGAGTCGGACCTGACTCATAGTGACCCCTCCTTGGGTTTCCAAGGCAGTATCATTAAGGAAGTAGATTGCCCCATATTCCTTCTGAGGAGTGGCTGGTGGGTTTGAACAGCCAACCTTTTGGTTAGCAGTCAAGTGCCTTACGCACTGTGCTACCAGAGCTCCTACATGGTCCAAAATCCTATGGATTAGCTATTTCTTTGTGTCTTTTATTTATTTCATACATCTTTGCTCAGGATAGGGATAGACTAATAGTTATACATTAGATGGCTACTCACAAGCTTTTAAGACCCAATCACTAATCACAAAAGTAGGTTGTTGTTGTTGTTAGGTGCTGTTGATCTTCTCTGACTTATAGTGACCCTATGCACAGCAGAATGAAACAATGCCCAGTCCTGTGCCAGCCTCATGATTTTTTCTATACCTGAGTCCATCATTGCAGACACTGTGTCAATCAATCTCATCCAAAGTAGGTTGTAGAATATAGTATTTATGAAGTATGTTACGCCAATTGAACTTGATGTGCCTTGAGCCTGTAGTACTTAATATTTCATGGTGTTTGTTTATGGCCAAGAAGTTTTCATGACTTTGTCCCCCATATGCTCT
>NW_006923126.1:780-6129 GCF_000298275.1 Orycteropus afer afer | reverse complement strand
TGTTTCGTTCTGCTGTGCATGGGGTCGCTATGAGTCGGAAACGACTCGACGGCACTTAACAACAACAACAACAACATGCTCTATTATATTCATGGATATATTTGCAGTATATATAAATACACATGTAGAAATATCCTGACTAGTCTCTATATATATATCCATGAATATAGGTCCATTTGCATTCCTACATTTGTTCAGCTTGTTTCTCTATACATCTACTGTAGTAGTTCAGTTGTGTATCAACTTGGCTGGGACTGGTTTTGAGTGACTGGGTAACTGGATGTAGTTATTCCTTCCCCAGGATAAGATTGGTACTCAGCTCCATGATGGGATCAACTGGAGCAACTGAGTAGCTGCATTAGGGATTTGAGAAATTCTCTGCAGCTTTTTGGCATGCTTGGACCCTGCATTTGGCTGAGCCTTCAGTCAGCAGCCTGTCATGTTTCCTGCCGATCTTGGGACTGTTTCTGGAATGGAACTAGTGGCTTGTCATGTTGTTTGGTAATCTTGGGACTGTGCCATTTTATTTGTTGATCTTAGGTTTGTCAGCCTCAGCAGCCAGCAGCTGCCTGAATTAGTAGAAGCCTTTAACTTCAGTGTGCCAGGAACAAGAGGTAGAACTAAAGTCCAAGTTTGAGGGGCCTTCATTTAGCCCCTAGAGCTGGCACTTTGAACTCAGACTTCTAGCCTCCTAAACAATAAGAGAATAAATCCCTGTTTGTTCAAACACCCATTTGCGATATGTCTGTTAGAGCAGTTATGTTGTTGTTGTTGTTGTTGTTATGTGCCATCTAGGTAACCAAAATATCCACTCATAGAATATTGTTGTTAGGACTGTTGCAGGATTGTGAATGTAGTTGAATTTTCCTGTATTGTTTTTAACGTTTGTGTTCCTCCCAGTGCCTTCCTTCTCCTTTAACATTTTGTGTTGAACTCCTTTTTGTATAATGTCTTTCCCTTCACCCAAGTCAATACATGCCTACCTTCTATTTAGAGAGTTACTTTCCCTTCCATGCCTGGTAAACTTCAAAGAATGATACTTTCTGTGAGTAAAACTTTTCTTGACTTGCTGCAGTAGTGCTTTCATATAATACTTACATTTGTGATTGATTAAGTTCACTAAGCATAATATCCTCCAGGTTCACCCATATCATAAGGATAAGGTTTTACAAATCCATTGTTATTCTTTAAATTGGTATGTACCATAGTTTGGTTAATCATCCATCTGTTTATGGGCACTTGTTTCCCTCTTTTTGAAATAGTGAATAATTCTAAGATGAATATGACTGAGCATTATATGTGCCCATCACAGTTCTTATTTCTCTAGAATATATGCCTAGTAGTGGAAATGCTGGATCACATGGTATTTCTATTTCCAACATTTTACAATATTATATTATACCATTTATGACAATAGTTGCATATTTTGCAGTCTCATCAGCAATGTATGAGGGTTGCAATCTCTCCAAACTCTAGTCAACATTTTTTTTTTTTGATTTTACTATTAATAATGGATAAGATAATAACTTATTGCTCTTTTTGTGTGCATCTGTCTAATGGCTAAAGATCAAGAACATTTCTTTATGTGTTTGTTGACTACAGGAATGTTTTATGGGTGAAGTAACTCTTAATGTCCACTCTCCACTCTCTAATTGTACTATCAGTCTTTTTGTTGTGGTGTTGAAGGTTTTTTTTTTCTTTTTTCATAAAGTTTAGAGATTAGTCCCTTCTCCAATATGTTACTGCTATTTTTTTTTCCTACTCTGTACAGAGTCTCTTTTTACTCTTTTAATTAAATGTTTTGATGTGCATAAATGTTTAATTTTTAGGATATGCTGGTTTTCAACTTTGTCTTCTCCTGTTTAAGGGTATCTGTCTTTATTTCATAGTGTATTTTTGCCACGCATCAGAGTCCCTAATTTTACCCACTGAAGTCTTTATAGTTTTATGTTTTATATTTAGGTTTTTGATCCATGTTGACTTAGTTTTTTGTAGGGTCATAAATATGGATCATGTTTTATTTTCCCACAAATTGTTATCTACTCTTGCCAGCATCATTTGTTAAAGAAACTTTATCTTCTTCTCTTTAATGGTTTCTGCCCTTTTTCAATGATCACCTGCCAGTAAGTACATGGATTTACCTCTGGGTTCTCAATTCTGTTCCATTGGTCTATGTATCTATCATTGAACCTTGCTATTTTGTCTACAATGGCGGCATAGGAGGTTTTGATATGGGGAAAATGTGACTTCTCACATTATTCTCCTTCTTTAGTAATGCTTTGCTTATCCAGGGTCACTTGCTTCTGCATATTATTATTATTCCCCCCCCCTCCATATCCCTAAGGAATGATCACAGAATCTGGACCAGGTTCACATTAAACCTGTAGATTCAATCACATTGTTTGACATTTTTACAATGTTAAGTCTTCCATTCCATGAACATAGTATATTGTTTTATTTATGAAGGCCTCTTTTGTGTGTGTGTGTGTTTTGCAGTTTTCTTTGCATAGGTCTTTTGATTTTATCATTAGGTTTATTTTTAATATTTCATCTTTGGGGTGGCTATTGTACATGGAAGGAATTCTGATGGTGTAGGGGCTAAGACATTCTGCTGCTAAGCAATAGGTCTGCAGTACAAGCCCACCAGCTGCTCAGCAGATTAAGACGAGGAGGTCTGCTTCTGCAATTATTTAAAGCTTTGGAAACCCACCTGGCAGGTCAACTTTATCTTATATTGTTGTTGTGCATCAGAATTGAGTTGATGGCAGTGTTTATTATACATGTTATTGCTTTCCTGATTTCCTGAGTATTCAGAGTTCTTTATTAATGTAAAGGAATTAAGTTGATTTTATTTTGTCCTTTTTGTCTTTTTGTATCATGGTCTTTTATTTTGCCACTTTTCTGAGATTCCTTCTATTAGTTTCATTCATTTTCTTTTTGAGGCTCCAGGATTTTCTATGTACAGGATCAAATCATCAGCAAGTAGAGATAGTTTTACTTCTTCTTTGCCAATTTGGATGTACTTTATTTTGTTTTATTCCTTTATTGCTCTAGATAAGACATTCATTACAATATAGAATGGGAGAGGAGATAAAGGACATCCTTGTCTGGTTGCCATTCTCCAGAGGAATATTTTCAGTCTCTATTGGCCATTTGTTTTGTTTATAGACCCTTAATTGTTTTCAGGAATTTATTTCAATTCCATTTTTTTTTCTTTTTTTATCAAGAATGGGTATTGAATTTTGTTAACTCCCTTTTCCTCGTGGATTGATATATTGATATGATCATGTGCTTCTTTTTTCTTTGAGTTATTTTTATGGTGCATTTTTTAATTGTTTTTCTTGTGTTGAACCATCCTTGCATACATACTTTGAATCCCACATTATCATGATGTATAATTATTTTGATAAATTATTTGATTCGATTGGGTAGGATTTTGTCGGGAATTTTTTCATCTCTGTTCATGAAGGATATAGGTATATAATCTTCTTTTTGAGGTATTTCCTTACCTTGCTCTGTTATCAAGTTTGTGCTTGCTTCATAGATAAGTTCAGAAATATCCCATCATTTTCTTTGTTATAGAGTAGTTCGAGTACAACTGCTTTTAGCTTTCCTCATAATATTGGTAGAATTAGCCATTGAAGTCTTATGGGCCAAAACTATTTTTTATTAGTAATTTTTTATGACCTGTTCAATTTTTTGTTTTGTGAAGTATCTGTTTAAAATTTCTACCTCAGTTTGCTTTAGTTTCATTAGGTAATGTGTTTGCAGAAGTTTTTACTATTTCTTCTAGGTCTTCAAATAGCTTAGAGTACAGTTTCTCATAGTATTCTGTTATTATCTTTTTTGTTTCAGTATGTTTTGCTTTGATATCACCTATTTTATCTCTTATTTATTATACTTGCACCTTTTCCTTTGTTAAGATTTCTTTTTTTTTTTTTTTTCAATTTTATTAGTACTTTAAATGAACCAATTTAGAGTCTTGTTGATTCTTTCTACTGTTTTAATTTTCTTTTTTTCTGTTGCATTTATTTCTGCTCAAATCTAATTTCCTTTCTTCTGGTGACTGTTGGCTCTTTTTGCTGTTCTTTTTCTGATTGTTGGACGTGGGAGATGATTGATTAAGGTCTTGATTTTTGATCTTTTTCTTCTTTGATGTATATATTTATTCCTATAAATCATGCTCTGATAAGTGTTTTGTTGTGCCCAAAAGATTTTGCATGTTGTGTTTTCTTATTTGTTGAATTCAGTGGATTAATTTCATTTAATTTGTTATTTATTCTGTTATTCGATAGATTTTAAGCAGCACATTATTCTGCTTCCATGTTTGTTTGTTTTTTGTTATTGTTGTTTTCTTTTTCTCTTTTTTTTCCCTTTGAACTGCCTGTGGTTGATTTCTAAGTTTATAGAATTGTGATCTGAGAAGATACTTTGCTGTATTTTGATGTTTGTAAACTTAATGACACTTGTCTTTAGCTGAACATATAATCTATTCTGGAGAATGTTCTATGCACTCTGGAAAAGAATGTTTATTGTGCTGTTGTTGGTTGTTTCTAAATGTGTCTGTGAGGTCAAGTTGGTTGTTTGTGTTTTAAATTTACTGCCTTTCTGTTAAGTTTCATTTAGTTGTTATATCTTTCACTAAAAGTTTGAATAAAAGTCTCCTATTTTGTGGCTGTCTTTTTTTTTTTTTTTTTCCCCCAATTCTGTTGATATTTGGCTTATGCATTTGGGGCTCTTTCATTGGATACATAGATATTCATTGTGGTCTTCTTGTTGAATTGACCCTTTAATCATTATATAATGCCCTCTCTGATCTCTTGCTAGTTTTTGCAGTAATGTCTATTTTATCAGAAATTAATATTGCCACTCTTTTTTCATCACTATTTATTTGATTATCTTTTCTAACTCTTGGATTTTTAGCTTATTTCTTTCATCTCATCTAATATGTGTATCATGTAAATAGCAAATTGATAAGTCATGCTTTCTTATCCATTCTACACCTTTCTTTCTTTTAAATAATAAATTTACATTTAGTGTCATTATTGATAGATATAGGTGCTCTAGTAGCATAGTGCATAAACCACTTGACTGCTAATCAGAAAGCTGATGGTTCAAACCCACCAGCCACTCCTCGGAAGGAAGGTTGGGCAATCTACCTCTGTAGTGATACCACCTCAGAAACCCAAGAAGGGTTTGCTATGATTCGGGTCCAGCTTGATGGCACATTACAACAACAACAGCATTGATAGATATAAATTCAATGCTACCATTTTGCTTTTTTTCAGGGTGTGTAATTTTAGTGTTTATTGTGTCTTAATTGCATATATTTTCCTGTGCTGAATTTTT
>NW_006923126.1:0-565 GCF_000298275.1 Orycteropus afer afer | reverse complement strand
ACAGTTTAGGCTATCTTGGTATAATCTTGATTCTCTCTGCATTTAGAAGACTTATACCTACACAGTTTGGTCCCCCACTTTTTTTTTTTTTTTTTAATTTGTAGTGGTATAGAAATTGATATCTCTAGTTTCATATATTTAAGATTGTAGGTTTATTTCATATTTAATATTTCTACACCTGGGTTGATTTCCAAATGATATTATTGTGTATATTAATCTTAAATTATTGCCTGACTTTGTCAATTCTTTGTCTGAAAAAAAATTGCTTAGCAGCTCTTATAGGAGCTCTGGTAGCATAGTGCCTAAGGCACTTAACTGCTAAGCAGAAGGCTGGTGGTTCAAACCCACCGCCACTCCTTGGAAGGAAGGTTAGGCAATCTACTTCCATGGTGATACTGCCTCGGCAACCCAAGGAAGGGTCGCTATGAATCTCATTGCCTTCTTGCCTGTACGGTTTATGCTAAGAATTCAGGCTTTGGTCTTATTGGTTCTCCTTTTTAGTTCACTTTTCATTTTCCTGAGTTGCTTTCAGGTACTTTCTTTGTCTTTGGTTTTGGATAATTTG
>NW_006923125.1:48425-70496 GCF_000298275.1 Orycteropus afer afer | reverse complement strand
CATAGAATATATTTCAGTGTGTTAAAGAAATACTTTAACAATGATTTATTATGTGAAAACTTTATTAGCAATTTTAATTTATTAAGTTTTATTTTTCTTTTTTGTAATAATACTCTATATTTGTGTACCTTAAGAAATTTATAGAGAATTTTATATTTATTTGATGTTTGTGTATAATACCCATTGGTTTTGCTTTGCTCACAAAGGTAAAGAGAATTCCAAATTTACTCATAATAAAAGTATTAAAGAAACTGTCAATAAATTTACTGTTGTAATTGAATCATATGATATCTAAATTGTTGATAATATGATCTGCCCGTTAAACAATAGTGTCTGGAGAAAATGATGGATTAATTGACTGATGGCTAAAGTTTCTTTCAAATATAATGGTTTACCCAGTTTGATTTGATTTGTGTAAAATAACTTTCTCTAATAAACAATTTGCTCAGAGGCAATAGAAGAAATGAATGGTTATCAAACCAAACTTAATTAGTCTATCCTAGATTGATATTACTTGGGGAGTCTTCGTTTTAATTGTGGAGGGCTGGATACAAAGAGTTTGGTTCATTATTTTTTCCTGTATAAACACTATTGTGTAACTACCTATGGAATAATAACATGTGAATTCATTTTAATAAATGCTTGTAAAGTAAATTAGCTAATTATACCAGGCTAAAAATGATTCCTTTAATTATTTTGGATATTTAACTGGTACTTCAATTTTATTATTGTTAGTCTGTAAATGTGATTTGTATTAGCTCTGCCAAACTAATTATAATGTATAACTTAACAAACAATTTGAACAGTTTTGTAATGCTTATAATGTTCTTTTCTCTTGTGCAAGAGAAAACATTATTTCTAGTTTGCATGAAGATAAAGCTTTGGCACAGATTCAGAGCAAAGGGATGACAAGAATAAAAGCTCCTCAATATCCAGTATAATGCTTGACATTAATTATATAGATGAGAAGAATCAACAGATTTTATTGAGGAAAAAATAAAAATGGTGACTCATTAGTTTATCTTCAGATGGTATTCAGATGACACTTGAATATGTGTGTATTATAAATGATTTGATTCATTTCTGTTTTACAAGCTATAGAAGAGTTTTCTTCATGCTCTTATTACAGTTATAGGGAAGAACTATACCTTCATTCTCAAGCAGAAAGATTTATGTTAATAACTCATTGTGCATGTCAAAAACAATGTATTTCTCAATCACTTTCAATTGGCAGACCATTCTAATTCTAATTGTCTTTGAATCAGAAATGATTAGAGATCTTTTCTTTCTTTTTTAAAAAAATTTAAATGTAGGTGTTTAGGACAGAGAGAGCTGTGATAGCACAGTGGTTAAAAGTGCTTGACGGCTAACCAAAAGGTCAGCAGTTCAAACACAACAGCCACTCCAACATTAAGATGTGGCAGTCTGCTTCTGTAAACATTTACAGTCATGGGAACCCTATGGAACAGTTCTGCACTGTCTTATAGGGTCGCTATGAGTCAGAATTGATGGATGGCAGTGGTTTTGTTTTTGTTTGGTGTTTTTTTTTGTTGTTTTGTTTTTTAGGTATTTAGAGCTATCCATTTCCCTCTGACCTCTGCATTGATGGCTACCCTTGGTTTTGATATGATATGTTTTTGTTTTCATTTGACATAAAATATTCTCTAATTTCTCTCATGATTTCTTCTTTGACCATTGGTTAAGAGGGTCGTGTTTAATTTCCACTTATTTGTGTATTTTCCGGTTTTCCTTCTTTAATTGATTTCTAGCTTCATTCCACTGTGGTCAGAGAAGATGCTATCTTAGTTATCTAGTGCTGCTGTAACAGACATACCACAAGGGAGCATCTTTAAGAAACAGAAATTCATTTTCTCACAGTTTAGGAGGTTAGAAGCCTGAAATCAGGACACTGGCTGTGGGAGAAGGCACTCTCTCTCTCTCTCTCTCTCTCTCTGCTCTAGAGAGAGATCCTTTTCTCAGTTTCTGTAGCCCCAGGATTCCTCAGTTCCTTGGCAATCTTCATATAGCATCTCTCTTCCACCTGTTCTTTCTGTGTCTAATCTGCTTTTTTATATAATTTAGCAGTGATTAGGTTTAGGATGCACCCTACACTGATATGGCCTTGTTAACTAACCACCCTATTCAACATGAGATTACATCCACAAGTATAGAGGTTAAGATTAAACACACATTTTTTTAGGAGGGGCAGCTGGATTGGGTTGGAGAGGACAACACCCAATTCAATCCGTAACAGATACTTTGTATGATTTCTTTCAGTCTTTTTAAATTTATTGAGAATTGTTTTATGGCCTAACATGGTCTATTCTGGGAAATGTTCCATGTACACTTGAATGTTTATTGTCCTCTTGTTTGGTAGAGTGTTCTACATATGTCTGTTAGGAATAGTTTGGTTTAAAGTATTTTTCAAGTCCCTTATTGGTCTCCATTACTGAAAATGAAGTATTGAAGTCTCTAGATACTATGTTAGAACTTTCAATTTCTCCCTTCAATTCAGTGCTTGCTGCATATATTTTGAGGCTGTTGTTTTATATTTATTTATACTTGTTATTCCTTCTTGATTAACTGACCTTTTAATCAGTCTTTCTCTTATAATAATTTTTTACTCCAAATCTCTCTTTTCTGATATTAGTATACCTACTCCAGGTCTCTTTTGGTTTCTATTTGCATCGAATATCTTTTTTAATCCTTTCACTTTCAACGTAATTTTGTCATTGTTTCTAAAATGAGGCTGTTGTGAGCAGTATATGGTGTTGAATCATGTGTTTTCTTATCCATTGTGCCAATCTCTGTTTTTATTGGTGAATTTAATCCATTTACATTTAAAAACGTTACTGATAATGAAGGCCTGACTTTTGCTGTTTTGCTATTTATTTTCTGTATGTTTGTAACATTTTTGTTCATTTCCTCCAATACTGCCTTATTGTGGTTTGATTTTTTTTTTCTAACATGCTATTTTGATTGTCTCCTCATTTCCTTTATTGAATATTTAAAATTATTTTCTTAGTGAATACTATGAAGATTAAAGTTAAGACCATAAATCAGTTGAATAGAGCTTCCGTATCTCCATTATGTTATCATTCAGTTTATGTCTTTATATGTTCTATGCCCATTAATGTAAATTTATAATTATTGCTTTATGCATTTTTCATTTAATCCTTTCAGGACCAAATTATTTTCTGCTTTGAATTTCATGTTGAAACCATGTGTTTTCAGTAATGGAAGGCATTTTGATTGAAATTTTTAAAAAAAGTTTTTTTGAGATAATATGTATTTTGATACAGTTAGTGGAACACATATGTCTTGAGGATTGTCTTCTGGTGCTAGAGATGGTGAAATGAAGCCCATGCCTTCAGATTCATGCAATTATACAGGCCCCCACAAAATGATAGCACACATTGAAGTAGAATAGCACCTTCCCACTAAACCCCAGACACAGAAAATATAGGTGGGTACTATATGTCCCACGGAGCTCTGGTGGCATAGTGCTAAGACATTTACCTGCTAACCAGAAGGCTGACAGTTCATCAAACCCACCAGCCACTCCTTGAAAGGAAGATTGGGCAATCTACTTCCATAGTGATGTCGCCTTGGAAACCCAAAGAGGGGTTGCAATGAGTCAGATCTGACTCTGCAGTGAGTTTGATTTTTTTTTTTTTTTAAATATGTCCCACAGGTTACCTAAATCATATAGGAAGCAAGAAGAGGGGTTACAAACCAAAAATACAATAGTGCCAGCTTTTGTATTTACCTATGTAGTTACCTTTACCAGTGATCTTTATTTATTTATTTCATTAATGACTTCAAAGTACCATCTAGTGTCCTTTACTTTCATCCTGGAGGAATGACTTCTTTTAGCATTTCTTTTAGCAGGATCTTGTATAAGAATTCCCTTAGCTTTTTGTTTATGAAGCCCTGGTAATGCAGTGGTTAAAGCATTCAGCTACTAATCAAAAGGTCAGTGTTTCAAACTTAGCAGCCACTCTGCAGGAGAAAGATAAGGAATCTGCTTCTGTAGCTATTTACAGTCTTTGAAACCCTGTGGGGCAGTTCTAATCTGTCCCGTAGGGTCCCAGTGAGTCAGAAACAACTGGATGGCAGTGGGTTGTTATTGTTGTTTATGTGGAGGTGTCCTAATTTTTTTTTTTTTTTCATTGTTGAAGGCTAGTTTTGCCAGATATGGAATTGGATTGACAGTTGGTTTTTTTTTTTTTTTTTTAATTTCCTTTTAGTACTTTAGTACTATGAAGGCCAGATAGTACTATGAAGGCCAGAAGGCATTCTGGCCTTCATACTTTCTCATGAGAAATTGACTGTTAATCTTATTTAAAATCCTTTATATGTGAATGAGGAGCTCTCGTGGCATAGTGATTAAAGCATTTGGCTGTTAATCAAAAGATCGGCAGTTCGAACCTACCAGCCTCCTCTGGGAGAAAGAGGAGGCAGTCTTTCTGTAAAAACATATAGCCTTGAAAACCCTGTGGGGTAGTTCTACTCTGTCCTAAGGAATCACTTCTCTCTTTCTGCTTTCAAGATTTTCTCTCTGTCTTTTTAAAAATTATTATTCATTCTAATATTTTTTTCTATCTCTTTTCTTTCTGGGACTGCCATAGTATGTGTGATGGTGTTTGATGGTATCTCATAGGTCCCATGTGCTTTATTTATTTTTCTTTGTTCTTTTTTCTTTCTGCTCCTTAGACTGGGTAATTTCAGTTACCCTTTCTTCAAGTTTGCTGATTCTTCTGCCTACTCACAACTTGTGAATTTTTCATTGCAGGTATTGTACTTTATAGCTCTGGAATTTCTGTTTGGTTCCATTTTATTATTTTTGTCTCCTTATATGCTCTTCTTCTTCGTGCATCATCTTCCTGATTTACTTTTTAGTTCTTTGTCCATACTTTTCTTCAACTCTTTAAGCCTATTTAAGAAACTTAATTTAAAGTCTTCTTCTAGTACATCCATTGTCTGTACTTCCTCAGAGATGGTTTTTTTCCATTAATTTTTTCCTATAAATGGGCTAGTCTTTTTTGTTTTTCCTTTGTATGCTTTGTAATTTTTGTTAAGAACTGGACACTTGGAAAATTATAATGTGGTAACTCTGCTAATCAGATTTTATCTTCTTGCTATGTTACTGCTGTTGTGTGTAAAGTCTGCAGTCATCTGTATAGTGAGTTTTGCAAAAACTTTCTTCTTTGTTGTATGTTATCACCAAACTCTCTTTTCCATTAATTCTGTGGTTCAGCCAGTGACCTGACAGAGATTTTCTTGAATTCCTGGATCCAAAGAGAAAAGATAAAACAAACAAACCAAAATAGAGGTTTTACTTCATTAATTTCTCTCAATAGATGCTACCCAGGAAGCTGTTTCTTCTCAAGGGGATTGAAACAGTGGCCAACCCCTGTACTGGTCCCTCAGGGAGCCATCAGACAGATCTAAACACACAGCCCCAGTTTTTGGAGCACAGAGTCCTTGTTGCCCACCTTGGCACCAGCACGCCACACCAAGGACATGGGCCACCATCTCCACGACTGCCTGCTGCAGGGATGGGGGATGGTAGCTGCTGGCAGAATGCTGAAATTCACCAGAATTTACCAGCCTCTTTCTTCATCAGGTACTCCCTTGGATGTGTCAAATGTTCCACGAGACTCAAGACTTCCAAAATAGTTGATTCTGATGGTTCTTGGCAGCTTAGTAGTTGTTTCTCCCTCATCTTCCATGACATTACTCAATGATTACGTCTTAATATTTTTTCTATGTCCAACTCGTTCACTTCTTCTAGGACTCTGATGACGTGAATGTTAGACTTTTTGTTTTCCCACAGGTCCCTAAGTCTGTTTATTTTTTCCATTTTTCTTTTCCTTCTGTTGTTCAGATTGGATGATTTTTACTGATCTATCTTCAGTCTCAGTGACTTAGTCATTATACTATTCAGTTTTTCATTTCTAAAATTTCTTTTTGGTTCTCTTTTCTATCTTTCCATTCATTCCAAGAATATTCTTCTTTACTAGTTGGAGCATGATTTTAATAGCTGTTTGTAAGTCGTGTAAATTTCAAAACATGATAATTTTGACATCTGTGTCATCTTGGGGTTGTGGTCATTTATTTTCTATTCCTTTGAGATGTGAGATTTTCTTGTTTTTTTTTTTTGTGTGTGTGTGAAAAGTGAATTTTAAAATTTTATTGTGGCAAAATTTATGTAACAGTTGACCTTTTAACCATTTTAAAGTATTCAACTCATTGACACTGATTACATTCACCATGTTGTGCAACCATCACCACTGTCCACTTCCAAAATTTGTCATCACTCCAATCAGAAACTTAGTACCCCTGAGAAATAACACCTACTTCGTTCCCTCCAGCACCTCATAGGCACTAATAAACTTTGTCTCTATGCAGTTCCCTTTTCTAGGTGTTTTGTATAAGTAGATTAGTTTTTCTTTTTTATGACTCACTTATTTTATTCAGCATAGTGTTTTCAGAGTTCATTGATGCCATAACACATATCAGAACTTCATGTCTCTTCATTTGTTGTTGTTATGGGCCATCAAGTGGGACCCAACTCATAGTTACCCCTCCTTAGGTTTCCGAGTTGATATCACTGAGGAAGTAGATTGCCCAACCTTTCTTCCGAGGAGTGGCTGGTGGGTTTGAACTGCCAGCCTTCTGGTTAGCAAATGCCTTAGGTACTACACCACCAGAGCTCCTTTCTGTCACCTTTTTCATGGCTCAGCTCCACTCCAGCCCCTCAGTACCTCCTTCTGTGAAGGTGAACATCCCACCCACAGCTACTCCATTTATCCCTCTGAGACAGGCCAGTAGTCAATGAGAGCTTTTAGGGAAAAATCTCTGGGCAGAACTTTGGTTCAGCAAAAGCTCCTGACAAAGAGTTAATTCCTTCCCCATGGGGGCACAGTCAAGTTCAGCAAAGATGACTAGGATTGAAAGAACAGCTGGTGCTAGGTAACACCTTAAGGAACAGAGCACCAGAATATAGGGAAAGATGATAGGACTGGATTGTTTAAAAGTCATTTTTAAATATGCGTCAGTACTTCCTGCTCTCACTGTAGTCACTACAGCAACATGCGGGTCTCTTTACTCACTGCTCCTTTCAATCAAAGGCCTTTATCATTCTATTCGGTTAGCAACACACTTGAGAATGTTGGTGATTCCTCAGAATGGAGGTTTCTGGGGGGCAGAAGAGTATCTGTGTCATTGGCTCTATTCAGGATTATGTAGGTGAAGAATCAGATTGACTACATCTGTGGCAAGAGGTGGTGGAAAAGCTCAGTATCTTCAACCAAAACCAGGCCAGGAGCTGATTGTGGAACAGACCATCAACTGCTCATATGCAAATTCAACTTGAAGTTAAAGACAATTCAAACAAGTCCAAGAGAGCCAAAGTATGATCTTGAATATATCCCTCCTGAATTTAGAGATCATCTAAAGAATAGATTTGATGCATTGAGAGAAAGGGATAGTCACTATTATCCAAAGCGGCAGAGAGGTCAGGCAATGACTTAGGGTTCGTGATTAGATGGGTATGGGTGGCAGGTCTGCTGCTAGTGAGGCAGTGGTGGGGGACAAGGTACAATGGGTGAGAGGAATGGAGAGGCTTCACTTCAGGGAAGACTGGTGAGGAAAGGGGGCACAGCCAAGACGTCAGCTAACTGGGGGCGTGGGAGTAAAAAGGGATTCTATAAGACAGATGTCCATGCACAGGTATAGACAGAAGGAAAGAAGGGAAAAGGAGAGAGAACAAGGATACTATAAAAAGGGGCCGTGATGCCTGACTGAGAAAGGAGAGAAGCAGCACAGGCCAAGAGGAACACGTCAGAGACAAGAAGAAAGAATGAGAGAAGGAAAAAAACTGTGCCAACGAGAGAACAAAAGTGATAGGAACACTAATTAGGGGATATCATAGCCCCCATAGCTGAGGCCAAGACAAAATCAGAGACTTGAGGCTGATGGATTTTGAGTATTAAGGGGCAGGAGAGGACCCCTTATTGGGTGAGGCTTTGTGGGCATGGAGGTGGTGCAAGCAGAGAGCCTGCATCTGGGGAGAGATGCTCAGATTTAGAACCTCTACTATGGAGGAGCTGAGGGGCCACTGGGAAGACCACCCAGATCCCTTAATAAAAGGGGGAGTTCCCAGAGGGCACTCCTTCTGGGAGTGGTAATGATGGTGGTAATGATGGGGTTTGGGGTGAGAAGACCTTACAAACGAGTGTATGTGAGATCACTCCAGGGATGAGCAGGACCCGCCAACAGAGAGAAGTACAACAGATTCAGTAGCAACTAGACAATTTTCTCTCATAATGGTGCGGGCAGTGGTGGTTCAGTGGTAGAATTCTTGCCTTCAATTCCTAGCCAGCGCACCCCAAGCACAGCCAGTACCTCTCTGTCAGTGGGGGTTTGAGTATTGCTATGATGCTAGACAGGTTTCAGTAACTTCCAGACTAAAATAGACTTTGAAGAAAAGCTGTTTTTTGAAAAATTAGCCATTGAAAACCCTATGGAGTCACCTTGAGTCGGAATTGACTTGATGGCAGTGGGTTTAACTTTTTTTTTTTTTAAGGGATATGTAGCGGGATGATTGAGGGAATATGGGAGCGTTTGGGTATTGAGGATACTCTGACATGTTCGTTACAATATATGTTTCTGTATTTGTCTTGTCTTTCAAATCTAATTTACTCTGTCAATTCAACAAATATTTACTGAACACCTACAATACACTGGGCAAAGTGCTATGATGGCAGGATTACAGGGTGAGCACAGAGCAGGAACACCAATCTGAGTAGGGGAGTGGAGGTCAAGGAACGCTTCTAGGCTGATGTGAAGTTGAGTTGAGATCCGAGGGATGAGTAAGAGTTATCCATGGGAAGAGGGGTGCAAGTGCAAGGAATGAGAATGTGGTGTTTTCAAGGCATTGGAAGAATTTCAGGGTGATTAGGGCACAGGGAGAGAGAGAGCAAAGGGGGGTGAAAAATTAGGCTGCAGAAGCTAGTAGAGGCCAAGTGCCCAAGGACTCCATATAAGATACCACAGACATTTAGACTTCATTCTGACAGCAGTGGGAAAACTTGCTGGATTTTAATTAAGCAGAAATGAGTGGCATGATTAGAAGAATGGAGTGGGAGGGCCAGGTCAGGGGTTAGAGTGGTGAAAAGAAGCCCAGTCAGAAGCCGTGGAAACAACCCAGGTAAGAGAGATGCCGGGGCTTAGACTCAAGTAGTGGTCATGGCTATGGATTAAAGTGGAAGATACAAAGTATATAGCAGGCAAATTAAATCACAGCATTGCTTGGCTCTGGCAGGTCAGGAAAAGGGAGAAATTGGAGATGAATGAATAACAAATAACTAAACAAGTGAACAAACTAATATATTTACTTTATGCTGAGGCCAAATGTTTGTAAGTGAGCAGGCTGGTGACTGCTTAGAGGCTCGTCTGGTGAAGTTCTCAGGTTCAGGAAGGAAGCCTGAGCCCAGGGGATGTGCTGCTCCACTGGAGAAATCTGAGGCCTTTATGCCCGACACCTGTGCATGGGGCTACATAAGGGGGGGGGTGTTTGCTGGAGCCATCCCCCACACTGAGGGGTTTTTGTTTGTTTTTACTTTTATATTGTTTGCAGTATGGCAGTAAAATTTTATTCTATAGAATTTATGATTGGTAATGGCCAAAAGCGCTCCTATATCAGCAATTGTGTCCCAAGTTCCTGGAGAGAAGGAAGAAGTGTGGGCCTACCGAAATGTAAGATTAAACTTTTTTTTATTATAGAAAGTTTCAAACATACAAAAATAGAGAGAATGGTATAATGAGTCCTCACGTACTTATCATGCAGCTTCATCAATATCAACCCATGACCAGCCTTTGTTTCACTTATACCTCTCCTCAATTATTTTGAGGCATATTCTGGACATCATACATTTAATTTATAAACATTTAAGTATGCATTTCTAAAAGTCGAAGTTCTTTTTAAAACATTTAACACAATACCACTAACACACCTAAACAAATTAACAATATTTCCCTAATGTTTAAAAAAAATTCAGGGTTCATAAAGTTAAGACGTGACCACATGAAGCCAAAGTTGAACATTCTCACAGCACACGGCTTTCAGTGAGTGCCTGTCTGGTACCATCTGCCTGTGCAGCCTATAGAAATTGCCTAAGGCATTTGACTGCTAACTAGAAGGCCAGTGATTCAAACCAACCAACCACTCCTTGGAAGGAAGATTGGGCAATTTACCTCCATAGAGATACTGCTGTCTTGGAACCCAAGGAGGAGTCACTGTGAGTCGAGAATGACTCGAGTCAAGAATGACTCAACGGCAATGGGTTTGGTTGATTTATTTATTTTTGGAGGGCCTACCCTAGCTAACTTTAGGTTGGATCAGAGCTCCTCAAATGCTGATACTGGAATCCAGAAGACAACAATAAAATCCTGAGAGAACAGACATCGGATTCACTGTGTGGTCTCAGGGCAGTCACTGTGTATCTGTAAAATAAGGGGTTAAACAAAACAAAACTCTCATGTTCCTACTGGCTGTAGGAATTGGAGGGACATGATAAAATTCTGAGATGCTGTTATTTTATCTGTGTTGGGAGGGGCATCAAAGCACCATGACTCTCCTTCAGGGGAGCTGCTGAGGGAAATGGGGTCAGAGGGAAGCTCAGCCTTCACAGGATTCCCTCAGGAAGCATATGCTGCTTTTCAGCAGGTTGCAGGTAGGGGGCGTCAGAGGGCTGGAATGGCTCTGTAAGGTAGGTGTGAGAGAGTTAGGGGTTCACCAAGAAGGAGAAACAAAGGAAAGTGAAAGCCTTTAACAAGGGTGAGGCTGTCCTGAGGGACCATTCTGGGAAGAAAGGAGAAGGCTCCCAGTTGGCCTTGAGCAGCCATGCAGGGGATATGAAGTGACAGATACAAATGAGTAGTACACTTGGCAGACTTGTGGAAGATTAAAAGCACACATAGATGCTGGGAGCTGGCCTTGCATGGAGGGAGGGAGCTGGGGAAGGCTGAATCCCTGAATCTCTTCCCAGGGCACCATGGTCAGCAGAGTGCTTTTAGCACTCATTATCATGAAGCCATTTTGTAAATTAGCACAAGCCTGGCCTAAAGGAGTCCAGGAAGCAGCAGGCAGGATTGAATGTGAACGTGTCCAGCCTTTTCTCTCTGACTTCTCATGGGAAGGTTTCTCAGGAATCTGTATATGTGAGAGCAGAAAACAGATTAACTGTATACTAGGATGGCAACATTACCTTGTTAGGCCGCTAAGGGATGGCAGAGAGAACGCCAGTTCAAGGCTTTAGAAGAACAGTGACATATGTATCTAATGTGTGGGGTCAGTATTTGTGCTTATTTCTGGTATTCAGGCTGTTTGTTTGAGAGAGGTGAGTCTGTCCATCTAATATGCAGGATATAATAACCCCATTGTGGTTGCTGAGGAGGTATCAGATTCTCGCAGGCAAGGGAGTTTTGGGAGGGGAGACAGGAGGCCCAGCTTTGGGGACTTCTATGCCTTCATGCAGGAACTGTGAACCCTTCTGCCATGACACTCAGGGTGCCATCACACTCACTTTCTCTCCCATTCAAGCGAAAAAATTCAAGCACACAAGAAAGTGAGAAAGAAGTGATTATAGTAATAGTCTTGAACAAGCTCTGAGGTTTAAAATAATCTAAAATTTCTCAAAGCTTATGTCTTAACTACCTGCAACACTTCTCACTGCAGATCTCAACGCTGGCCTGGAGTTTCAGTGCCTTGTGGGGGTCTTTATTTCCTGAGCAGTGAGCAGTTCGCCTCAAACATCCAAAGCATTTCTAAGCAACTCCCACCCCTGACTCCAACATTAATTCTCTAATTTTAGGAACTTCAGTTGGGCCTGAAGTTCACAGGCCTTTGCTCAGGCTCACACAGGCTGACACACAGTGTGATTCTGTTCCCACAGTGTGGTCCTCACACTAGCAGCATCACTAACTGGGAGACTGTTAGAAATGCACACTCTCAGGCCCCACTAAGAACCTGATGAATCACAATCCATATTTAACAAGCCCTCCAGGTATTTTACGCATGTTAAAGTCTGAGAGGTGCTACACTTAGACATCATGCCCCACCTCCCTGCAAGCAAAGTGGAACAGCATCCACTCAGATCAAACCAACCTCTACCAGCCGCAGCTGTTGCCATCTTATGGAAAGGGAAGGAGGGGGGCAGTGGACACGGATAGGGGGTCACTATAAAGTCTGGAATCATTTAAATCTGGGAGTGCTGAGATGAAATCTAAGAGCCATCCCTTAGATCACATTCCCTGTTATCTTTGTAACTAATTAACAGAGACAGTGACAAAATAATTATTGTAACTAACATTTACTGAGCCCTTACTTTGAGACTGGTACTGTTTTATACTCATTTCTCTGAGAGCTTCTTGTTGTTAGTTTTTGAGTTGATTCTGACTCCCGGTGACCTCATGTGTGCAGAGTAGAACTGTTCCACAGGATTTTCTAAGCTGTGACCTTTTGGAACCAGATGGCCAGGCCTGTCTTCTGAGGCGCCTCTGGGTGGGGTCAAGCTATCAACTTTCTGGCTACCAGTCAAATGTTTAACCATTTGCGCCACCCAGGACTCCTTCAGACAGATACTGCTTTAAGTAAAGTGCCTTACATGTATTGATTTATATAATTCACACAGCGACCTCTTGAAGATATATATTATTATTATTCTCATTTTACAGATGAGGCAACTGAGGCAAAAGAAAGGTAAGTAACTTGCCCAGGTTGCATGGTTGCATCCCAAAACCGAGATTCAGACCCTGGCCATGTTCCCAGAGCCTATGCATTTAATCACCACAAGAGCCTACCTCCAGAACAGGGATTTCTTTTGAAGCAGTGACACACCCCTAGGGTGAGCAACCATCTTGGTTTGCCTGGAATTGAAGGGGTTCACTGGATGCAAGACTTGTAGTGCTAAAACCGGGAAAATCCCAGACAAGTTGATTACCCTCCTGATAACTTGCCATCCCACAAAAGGGTGGCAGAAAAGAAAGAGAAGGAAAGGAAATTAAATGTAATAGGATATCACTGAAATTATAGAATTTGAGCTACTGGAGCACCAAATCAGAGTCTGGGCAACTTGTTTCCATCTGAGGAACCCAAAAGCCTGCCCACATAACTTTAAACAGGCTTCATTCTCTATTGATGGCTCGGTTCCTCCACTCCTCAAAATGGGTATACTCTTATCTGCCTTTCTGTCTTTCCACACCTTCTGTCCAGATGTAATAAGAACAGGAGCCTGTTGCTGGTATATGCAACAGCACCAACAACCTGAAAGAAACAGGCCAGATAAAAATGTTGGCCGGTATTCTCCTTGTCAAGGTCACTTCACACCCACATGGGTGTCCCCACCAGGTCTATTTACTGCAATGCTGCCAGCCAGTTCTGTGAACCTTGTTTCTTTTGAGCCCCCAGGAAGGTTATTTGATTGGTTCAGGTTTCTGTTTAGCCCTAGAGTCATGATGATTTCCCATATAAAATTAAAAAAATCTCACTCTCTGTGTGTGTGTGTGAGAGTGAGTGATCTTTTAGAAATAATTTTAAAAAGCAGCAGTTCCTCACCCATTGCACGTTACAACATGGATAAATCTTGAAAATATTATGCTGAGAGAAAGTTAGTCACAAAAGGACAGATACTGAATTAGTCCACATATATAAAATTATCTAGAAAAGGCAAATGCATAGAGACAAAAGTTTATCAGTGGTTACCACCGGGAATTGGGAAAGGGGGAAAGGAAGACAGTATGATTGTTGTTGTTGTTGTTGTTGTTATGTGCCGTCGAGTCAGACCCAGCTCACAGCAACCCCTCCTTGGGTTTCCGAGGCAGTATCACTACAGAAGTAGATTGCCCAATCTTCCTTCCGAGGAGTGGCTAGTGGCTTTGAACCGCCAGCCTTCTGGTCAGCAGTCAAGTGCCTGAGGCACTATGGGACACTAAACTTCTGTTAAGGGTGATGGGGAAATTCAGGAACAAATGGTAACAAGTGAACACCATGAGCATATTTAACATCACTGAGTTGTACATGTGAACTGTTAAATGGGCAAATGTTTTGTTACCTACATATTATATGTATTTTCACATATAAGTAAATAGTAGGGGGAAAAGCAGTCCCTTAGTCCAAATCCCACCCCTCATCTGCAGTTTGTGGTATTGTGGTGGCCTGCATGTTGCTGTAAGGTTGGAAGCTATGTCACCGGCATTTCAAACACCAGCAGGGTTACCCATGGTGGACAGATTTCAGCAGAGCTTTCAGACTAAGACAGACTAAGAAGGATGGGACCATCCACTTTTCAAAGAATTGGCCAGTGAAAACCTTATGCATAATAGTGAAACTGTCTGATATATTACTGGAAAACTTCATGAAAAGCCCTGAAACACTATCTGATATAGTGCCAAAATATGAGGCCTCAGGTAGGAAGGCACTCAATATATGACCAGGGAATAGCTGCCTCCTCAAAGTAGAGTCAACCTTAATGACATGGGTGAAGTAACACTTTCAGGACCTCCATTTGTTGATAGGGCGCACACCTCAAAATGGGAATAAACAGCTGTAAATGTCCATTAATAACTGGAACGTGGAATGTATGAGTATGAATGTAGGAAAATTAGAAGTCATCAAAAATGAAATGAAATGCATAAAGATAGATATTCTAGGCATTAGTGAGCTGAAATGGACTGTTTTTGGCCATTCTGAATCAGACAACCATATGATCTACTATGCTGGGGATGACAAATTGAACAGGAATGGCGTGGCACTCATCATCACAGAGAATGTTTCAAGATCTATCCTGAAGTACAATGCTGTCAGTAATAGGATAATAATACCCATATGCCTACAAGGAAGACTAGTTACTACTACTACTATTCAAATTCACGCACCAACCACTAAAGCCAAAGGTGAGGAAATTGAAGATTTTCACCAACTTCTGCAGTCTGAAATCGATCAAACATGCAAACAAGATGTATTGATTATCACTGGTGATTGGAATGCAAAAGTTGGAAACAAAGAAGAATCATTGGTAATTGGAAAATACGGCCTTGGTGACAGAAATGATGCCAGAGATAGCATGATAGAATTTTGCAAGACCACTGACTCATTCATTGCAAATACCTTTGTTCAACAACATAAACAGTGGCTATACACATGGCCCTCACTAGATGGAATACACTGGAAACAGACTATACTTGTGGAAAGAGGAAATGGAGAAGCTGAATATCTTTAGCCAAAACAAAGCCAGGAGCTGACTGTGGAACACACCATCAACTGCTCATACACAAGTTCAAGGTGAAGCTGACAATTCCATGAGAGCCAAAATATGACCTTGATTATATCCCACCTGAATTTATAGACCAGCTGAGGAACAGATTTGATGCATTGAACACCAATGACCAAAAAATGATGAATTGTGGGATGACATCAAGAACATCACACATGCTGTGTATGCACAGGGAGACAGCTCAGGGGGCAGGAGCACATGGAGGGAAGGACACAAGGAAGAGGTAACTATGGGGAGGAAGTGGGAGGGGAGCTGTTTCATTGTGGTAAATTGCAGTCAATGTCATGAGGCAAAGTGTATGTGAGCTGCTATATGGAAATTGAATTTGCTCTGTAAACTTTCACCCAAATCACAATTTAAAAAAAAAGAATGAAAGAAAGAAAGAACATCATACATGAAGAAAGCAAAAGGTCATGAAGAAGACAGAAAAGGAAGACAAGACCAAAATGGATGTCAGAGAAGAGACTCTAAAACTTGCTCTTGAATGGAGAGTAGCAATAACAAGATTAAAGAGCTAAACAGAAGATTTCAAAGAGCAACTCGAGAAGACAAAGCCAATTATTATAATGAAATGTGCAAAGACCTGGAGTTAGAAAACCAAAAGGGAAGAGCACATCCAGCATTTCTCAAACTAAAATAACTGAAGAAAAAATTCAAGCCTCGAGTTTTAATACTGAAAGATTCTATGGGCAAAATAGAATCTACATAGTGCTGGTAAAGAACGCTGAAAGTACCATGGATGGCCAAAAGAACTAACAAATCTGTCCTGGAAGAAGTGCAGCCAGAATGCTCTCTGGAAGTGAGAATTGCCAGACTTCATCTCACCTACTTTGGCCATGTTGTCAGAAGGGACCGTTCTCTGGAAAAGGATACCATGCTTGGTAAACTGGAGGGTCAGCAAAAAAGGGGAAGACCCTCAGTGAGATGGATTGACCCAGTGGCGGCAACGATGGGCTCAGGTATAACAAGGAGTGTGAGGTTGGCACAGGACCAGGCAGTGTTTCGTTCTATTGTACATAGGGTTTCTATGAGTTGGAGCCAACTTGACAGCACCTACAACAACATGGGCAAAATGTTGAATGATGTAGAAAGCAACAAAAGAAGATGGAAGGAACACACAGAGTCACCGAACAAAAGAGAACTGGTTGATGTTCAACTATTTCAAGTGGCATATGATCAAGAACCAATGGTACTAAAGGAAGAAGTCAAAGCTGCACTGAAGGAATTGACAAAAACAAGGTTCCAGGAACTGATGGAATACCCATTGAGATGTTTCAACAAACAGGTGCTACTCTGGAGGTACTTATTCTTCTATGCCAAGTAATTTGGAAGACAGCTATCTGGCCAACTGACTGGAAGAGATCCATATCTGTACCCATTCCAAAGAAAGGTGATCCAACACAATGTGGAAATTATCGAATAACATTAATATCACACGCAAGTAAAATTTTGCTGAAGGTAATTCTAAAATGGTTCAGCAGTATATTGACAGGGAACTTCCAGAAATTCATGCTGGATTCAGAAGAGGATGTGGAATGAGGGATATCATTGCTAACGTCAATGGATGTTGGCTGAAAGCAAAGAATACCAGAAAGATGTTTACTTTTATTTTGTTGTCTATGCAAAAGCATTTGACTGTGTGGATCATAACATTGCAAAGAATGTGAATTCCAGAACACTTAATTGTGTTCATGAGGAACTGTTACATAGAGCAGGAGGCTGTCATTCAAACCGAACAAGAGGATACTGTATGGTTTAAAATCAGGAAGGATGTGCATCAGGGTTGTATCCTTTTACCATACTTTTTCAATCTGTATGCTGAGCAAAGAATCCCAGAAGCTGGAGTATATGAAAAAGAACAAGGCATCAGGATTGGAGGAAGAACCATTAAGAACCTACAATATGTAGATGACACAACCTTGCTTGCTGACAGTGAAGATGACTTGAATTTAGGGATGAAGATTAAAGACTACAGTTTGCAGTATGGATTACACCTCAACATTAAAGAAAATAAAAATCCTCACAACTGGACCAATAAGCATCATCATGATAAATGGAGAAAAGATTGAAGTTTTCAAAGATTTCATATTACTTGGGTCCACAATCAACACCCATGGAAGCAGCAGTCAAGATATCAGACATCCTATTGCATTGGGAAAATCTGCTGCAAAAGACCTCTTTAAAGTGGTGAAGAGCAAAGACACAAGCCACGGTGTTTTCAATCGCCTCAGATGCATGTGAAAGCCGGACATAAGTAAGAAAGAATTAATGCTTTTGAGATGTGGTGTTGGTGAAGAATACTGAAAGTACCATGGACTTCCAGGAGAACTAACAAATCTGTCCTGGAAGAAATGCAGCCGGAATGCATTCCTTGGAAGTGAGAATGGCCAGGCTTTGTCTCACCTACTCAGGCCATGCTGTCAGAAGGGACCATTCCCTAGGGAAGGATATTTTGCTTTATGTAAAACAGAGGGTCAGTGAAAAAGGAGAAGGCCCTCAACGAGATGGACTGACACAGTGGCTGCAATGATGGGTTCAAATATAGCAAAGATTGTGAGGAAAGTGCGTGACTGAGCAGTGTTTCATTCTTTTGTCCATAAGGTCTTTATGAGTTGGAGCTGACTCGAAGGCACCTAACAACAACAACAGTCCAAATCAGATGGGGATGGTGAGAGAACATTAGGGGCAAAGGCGGATGGAGGGCCGTGGGTCAAACAGAGAAATTCAGACTCCACTTACATGTCTAACTCTTCCAAGAGTGTAACACCTCAGCCACGGGAAAACTCTCATGCAGCCACTGTTCTGGTCTAAGCTCCAGCATTTCCCTGCCCCCCCCCCTTTCTGTCTGGCCCTCAGTTTCCACATCTGTAAAGTGCTAAAGCTTGCCAGCAGGTTGCAGAGACCACATGTCTCCTCTCAGGCTGAGATGCAATCCTCCCAAATGTTCTACACTCTTTCTCAGACATCAGCTACTTTAGGTCTTTCCTTAGGGAAAACAGAGTCCATCTCACTTGCCTTCATTTTTCAGAAGAAACTAGCCTCTCCAGTGCTCTGCAGCCTCATCACTCACAGGTGTTTCACAATTACTTCAATGGTATAAATAATTTCAAAGGCAGTGTATATTCTCTTTACAAGGAAGCTATGGGACCTTAGGAGATAAGGTCCATCATGTTGACTAAAGTATTTCTCTTCTAGGCCCCTGCAGTGGTCTGAACACTGTGGCCTTCATTCCTGTTGTTGGCTGACTAACACAGAGAAGAAAAAGGGATATGCTCCTTTTCCACACATAGCAGAAAAGATGACTAGGGCGAGAGGAGAGGTGAACCAAAGCTTCCCTCAATTTCTACTTGATGACCCAATAACCAATCTCTAGCACATGGAGAAAAATATCTAAAGTTGACAGGACATGGAGAAAAATAGCTCTTCATTTGAGCCAAGGGAACACTGTCAGTTTGATGCAAACTTGAAAAAAAATAAAGCGTTTCTTCTCACAAGTGTCTCAGGAAGCTGCACCATTTGGCCTTCCCTGCTCTTCTATCTCCCTGGACCACAAGAATAGAGTGGTGCAAATAAATTGCTGTTACTGCTGTTGTTAGCTGCCGTTGAGTCAGCCCCAGCTCACGGTGAAAATGAACGGAACTAAACACTGCCTGGTTCTGCACCATCCCCATGATCAGTTGTGGACCAAACCACTGTGATCCACAAGGTTTTCAATGGCTCATTTTTGGAAGCAGATTGCCAGGCCTTTCTTCCTAGTCTGTCTTAGTCTGGGAGTGCCACTGAAACCTGTTCAGCATCATAGCAACACACAGGCCTCCACCGATAGACAGATGGTGATTGCACATGAGGTGTGCTGGCCAGGCATCCACCCTGGATCTCCTGCACAGAAGGTGAGAATTCTGCCACTGAATCATCACTGCCTCATACAGACAAACTTGTCAAACACAGTTAGTACTTTAGTAACCAGTTTTGCAAATGAAACCAGTACCTTTGTGTATGGAAACTAGACTAGGATAGCACCTTACTCCCCTAAACTGTGATAGGACTGACTGACCCACATACCGAACATGATCCCAATTCTCTCAGCCCTAGAAAAATTACTCTCTTGATATTTACTCCCATTAGAGATATACACGTGTAAATCTTGGTGGTAGTGTTGTTAAGGGTCATCAAGTCAGTCGTTTGTCATACTATGGTGGTTTGCATGTGGCTGCGATGCTGGAAGCTATGCCCCTGGTACTGCAAATACCAGCAGGGTCACCCATGGTGGACAGGTTTCAATGGAGCTGCCAGACTCAGACAGATTGAGAAAAAGGAACTGGCACTCTACTCCTGAAAAAATCGGCCAGTGAAAACCTTATAGATGGCAGGGGAACGCTGTCTGATACAGTGTTAGAAGACAAGTCCCTGAGGTTGGAAGGCACTCAAAATATAACTGGGGAAGAGTTACCTCCTCAAAATTGGGTCAACCTTACTTATGTGGAGGGAGTAAAGCTTTTGGGACCTTCATTTGCTGCAGTGGCACAACTCAAAATGAGAAGGAGTAGCCTCAAACATTCATTAATAATCAGAACGTGGAATGCACAGAGTATGAATCAAGGAAAATTGGGAGTTGTTCAAAACGATGGAACAGTTGAAGATCAATATGCTAGGCATTATTGAGCTGAAATGGACTGGTACCGGCTATTTTGAACTGGACAATCATATGTCTACTAAGGCCAGGAATGAACAATTAAACAGGAATGGTGCTGCATTCATTGTCAGTAAGACCATTTCACAATCTGTCTTCAAGTACAATACTATCAGTGATAGAAAAATATCCACATGGCTACCAGGAAGACCAGTTAACACGACTATTATTCACATTTACACACCAACCACTAATGCCGAAGATAAAGAAACCGAAGATTTTACCAACTTCTGTAGTTTGAAATTGATGAAATATGCACTTAAGATACAATGATAATTACTGGTGATCAGAAGGCGAAAGGTGGGAAGTTAGAAATATTGCCAGAAATCACGTAATAGAGTTTTGCAAAAGCAATGACATACTCATTGGAAATATCTTTTTTTTTTTTTTTAAAGCCCTAACATTTTAGTTCTGAAAGTAAGCCTATGAAACCACTATGACTCACAATGGTTCGATCACAACCGATTATGGGAATGCTGAAAGACCAGGCAGTTTCATTCTGTTATGCCTAGGGTCACCATGACTTGAGGACTGGCTCAATGGCAGCTAAGAGCAATCAAATTAAGAATGAATGTATTCCTGGTTATAGAAATACCATTTATAGGAATTTGTTATACAGGCATACTTTCACATATGCATGAAAGCTTATTTTTTTAAAATTGTGATTTGGGTGAAAATTTACAGAGCAAATTCACTTTCCATACAGCAGTTCACATACACTTTGTCTCATGACACTGACCACAATTCACCACAATGCAACAGCTCCCCTCCTACTTCCACCTGACAGTCAACTCTTTCCTGTGTCCATTCCTCCATGCACCCCTGCCGCCTGAGCTGTCTCCCTGTGCATAAACAGCCGTTCTTTCTCCCATGACTGTTCTCTCCAAGGAGTGTATCTACCTCAGATACATGTTCAATTCCTATGCCTATCTTTTGTTTGGCTTCAATTCCAGACCTGAAGGGCAGCTAGGGGCATAGTCTCAGTGGTTCTACCAGGCTCTATCAGACCAGGAAACCTGGTCCCCTCCCCTCTTTTTTTTCCCCGAATGATTTTGAATTTTGTTCCACATTGTTCTCCTTCTCTATCTAGGATCTCCTACATAGATCCCCCTCAGTGTGGTTGACAGTGGTAGCCAGGCACTGTTCAGTTCTGTTCTCATAGCCGTATAGGCTGCGGATCTCATGGTGTACCAGTCGCTAGGACTAATTGTTTCCATGAATCTTTTGTTTTCTTCATTCTTCTTTGTTCTGGACAAGGAGAGACCCATCATTACACCTAGATGGCTGCTTGGAAGCTTTTAAGATCCCAGTCACTACTCACCAAAGTAGGAGATGGAACACTGTTTTGTGTAGTATGTTATGCCAATTGAGCTTGATGTCCCCTGTGACTATGGTCCTGAGCCCACCGGTTCAACTATTCGGTCCCTCTGAGTAGCTGGCTGTGACCAAGAAGTGACTACAACCTTGTCTCTTGTCAGGAAATATCTTTTTTCAACAACATACGTGGTTACTATACATGTGGACCTTGCAGGATGAAATACACAGGAATCAAATTGACTACATCTGTGGAAAGAGGTGATGGAGAACCTCAATATCATCAGTCAGAACAAGGCCAGGAGCCAACTGCAGAAAGGATCATCAATTGCTTGTATGCAAGTTCAAGTTGAAGCTGAAGAAAATTTTTAAAAAAGTGCACAAGAGCCAAAGTATGACCTTGAGTATATTCCACCTGAATTTAGAGACCATCTCAAGAATAAATTTGATGCATTAATACTCATGACCAAAGACCAGATGAGTTGTGGGATGACTTCAAGGGCATGATATGTGAAGAAAATGAAAGGTCATGAAAAAGAAAGAAAGATCAAAATGGATGTTAGAAGAGACACTGAAACTTGATCTTGAACATAAAATAGCTAAAGCAAAATCATGGGTAGGGAAAAGGAAGAACTATTGCATTCTTGCCACATTCAAGTGCATAAACTATCTATAAGATAGGTTTCTAATATGATTATCTCCCCCTGCTTTTATATAATTATATAA
>NW_006923125.1:12454-24857 GCF_000298275.1 Orycteropus afer afer | reverse complement strand
GTAAATTTTGGTCAATGACATGAGACAAAGTATATGTGAACTGCTGTATGAAAAGTGAATTTACTCTGTAAATCTTCACCCAAATCCTAAAAAAAAAAAAAAAAGAAAGAAATTACACGTGGATTTTTTAACTGCATGGGGGTGGTTTTGCATTCCCTAACCCCATGTTGTTCAAGGGTCAACTGTAAATGGCACTGATTGTCCAAGTATACAATTTTGGCTTTTCTAATTAGACTATAAGATCCTTAAGGTCATGGGTCATGTCTAGTATTTCTCATGTGCCTAGAACAGCACATGTAGATGCCCAACAGAGACAAAGTAAATCTAATAGAAGACTGGTGTTAAATGGTTAGCACCCTGGGATGAAGGGTGCTGTTTACCTAACTCCTTTGCTTCCATAGTGAGAGGACATGCTCAGTTTTAGCAGAGAGGTTGGGAATAGTTCTCTGAAGGACTGAGCCAGGGACTCCACCATGGATTGTGAAGTTACCATGAGGGCTCAGCTGAGTTCTGAGACCCTGAATCTGTGGGCACCCATCTGTAAGGCTGTTTGGTATCTTTGAGCAGGACCCAGCGGCCTGGCATCATGGAAATATGCCCTCCCTCCTTTGTGATAGATGTCTCCCCTAGGAAATAAAAAGTAACAGTTGAAATCTTTCATGAGTCTATTTTGTTCTTCAGAATTAGCATCTAGACTGTTCTGTTTCCATTATCTTGTAAAAATCCTTATTCCTTTGAGGTCCATGCTGTTTGATTATTCTTATTCTACTCTTCCTCATCACTGACTTTCTCTTATTCACTGAGAATTTTAGCAGCTATGTCTCCTTCATCTCAAATTATGCCATCATCCTAGAAGGTTTCAACATGATTGATGATGACCTCTCTAACATCCTAGGCTCCAATTTATTTGGTCACCTTAATGTCAATGGCTTTTAGTTTCACGTTACTCACCCACTACTATGGCTAAATCTTGAACCCCTTTCACTGGAATTGTTCTCTGATCAACCCTATATGGACTATCATCACTGTCTCCTGACCAACGACTGACTCCATTCATACAGTATCTTAGTTATAACTCCATCCTTCACCATCATCCTGCCCTACTCCCCCATCCAAGCTGTCCCTCCAGTGACTACTAGAGTGCTTTTTAAACTTGCAAATCAGAAGATGTTAGCGCCGCATCTCCTACAGGGTCAAGTTAAGGTCTTCAGCCCAGCAGACAGCACCCAGGCTGATAGTCCAGTTTTTTACCTCATGTCTATAGCCTGGCACTTTGTGTCCTGACATTATAGTTCCCCTTGCCATCTCCTGACCTTCTGGTCCTTTGCACACACATTTCTTCTTCCTGGAAAGTTCACTTCCCTGCTATCAGCAAAGGTGTTCTCCTCACATCTCAGCTCAAACATTACCTCCTCTGGGAAGCCTCCCTACCTGCTCTGGGCAGAGCTAGGAGCTCTTTCTCATGTGCTCCCCAACACTTTGTGATACAACAATTATAGTATCTTATCAGACTAATATGATGAAGATAGAAACCATTCCTATTCATCTCTTTATCTTAGTCTCTGGGGCAGGCTTGGCACAAGGTTGGCCTCAACAGATATTATGAAAGGAATGAAAGAATGAGTTCCACAGACACCCTGTCCTCTGTATATCAATAAGGTCAGAGGAGGTTGGACTCTTGAATTAATTGAGCCTCTTCTCTTTTGCTCTGGCCCAGTGCCCTGCCCGTATGATTAAATCCCCTAACAGAATCGGCCTGGCTAAGCACCACATACGAATCCCTCAGCATTAAGCAGTGGACAGGCTTCCAAGTTATTAGAGAATCAAGAGATCCATCCTTCAGAGACAGGAAGTGAGAAGTGGTAGATGGCGAGGAGGAGGAGGTCCATGTACTTGGACAGCCATCAGACCTCTCTTTTCCTAATCCACCCTTCTAAGGTACTAACCACCCAGAAGAACTGATGAATATTTTATATTAAAACCAATTATGTGCCCAGCACTGTGTTAGCCACACACAGTGAGAATAAAGTTTAAAACAGCAACCTGTTTTCTATGTGCCAGGAACAACTCTATGGGTAGACATCATGGGTATTAATCCCATTTCACAGGTAAAGAAATGGACTCATTATCACACAGATAATAAGTGCTCCCATATCATAATCTTTCTCTAGTTTATTCACTAGTTTATCTCTTCACTGTCTTTCCTTCAGGCTCATGCTCCCCATTCTAAAATAAACTTCTTCCTCTATCCTGCCTCCCCTGAAAGGTGGATACCTTTCATCTTTTTTCCCTTCAAAAGCCCTCATGGATCTTGAAATCATGCAGAGGAAACAAATGTGTCACAAAATAAGTGTGAAGGAGTAGAAGCTATGAAGTAGAAGTACATGATATTATAAAATATTTTTTTATTAGGAAGTTGAGAATATGGTAGTGCAAATGGTTAATGCAGTTGGCTACTAACCAAAAGGTTGAAGGTTCAAGTCTACCCAAAAATACTTTGGAAGAAAGGCCTGTGATGTATTTCTGGAAAAAAAAAAAAAAAAAATCAGCCACTGAAAACCCTGTGGAGAACAGGTCTACTTTGGCACACACACAGTCACCATGAGTCAGAAATGACTGGACAACAACTGGATTTGTATGGGTTAATAGGAGGCATGGGGACAATTCATTAAAGTCCTGGGAAAATATCTGAGGAATTGATGATTGAGCTGAAACCTGAAGAAATGAGTAGGTATCAAAGAGGTGAGAAGAGGCTAGAAACTGGGAGAATGTTTCCAGGAATGGGCAAAGTTTGTGGCATTTTGAAATGCTGAAAGGCCACTAGAGCTGGGGTGCAGAGATTGACAGTGAGAATCATGTGAGATGAGCAGGCAAGTAGGAATAGATTAGACCATACAGGGCTTTATCAGCTATATTAAAGATTTTGATGTTGATTCTAAAGCAATGGGAGGTCACTGAGATACTTAAGCAGGAGAGTGACATAATCAGATTTTCTGCTTAGAAACAATCATTTTGGCTGTACAGAGCAGACAGCAGATAGACGCAGTCAAGAGTAATGCAAGGAGATATATCAGGAGATTCTTGAGGTGAAAGATAACAGTTGTTTAGACTGGTACATTTGCAGGAATATGGAGAGATGTAGATTGGGAGGTTCTAGGTCCCTGGGTGATGCAAACAGTTTGCACTTGATTACTAACCTAAAGGTTGGTGGTTCAAACCCATTCAGTGGTGCCACAGCAGAAAGGCCCAGTGATCTGCTTCTGTAAAGATTATAGCCAAGAAAAACGGTTCTATTCTGTAATACACGGGGTTGCCATGAGTCAGAACTGACTTGACAACAATGGATTTGGTTTTTCTTTGTTTGTTTTGGTTGGTTTAGAGGGTAAAATAAATGGGCAAGTGATGGTTTTGATGAAAGAGATGAGAGAAAAGAAGCGTTGAAGATGACTCTATTTTTTTCAGTTTTCATAGCAGTTCTGCTATTCTCTGAGACAAGGATCAGTGGTCAAGAACCAGGGAACATCTCTAGTGCAATTTCAACTATGTTGAATTTGAGGCAACTTTGAGCCATTTGAGTGGAGAGTTCATTCAGAGGAAAGAAAGGGAGGTCTGCGCAGGAGACACACCTCTCTGAGGCACTGAAACGGTGACAGCAGTGAGACTGCTTAGGGAGAGAGGACAGATGGAGAAGAGAAGGCCTAGGGTTAAACCTCAAGTAGAGGAGAATGAGCCTGAAAAGAAGACAGAGAAGGAATAACCAGAGAGACAGGAGTAAAACTGTCATGAGAGCCAAGAACAAAATATTTCCTGAAGATGAGAAAAGAAAGCAAAGATGCTGCTAGGAAGTTAATTAAGATGAGGACCAGAAAAGATCCATTCACTTTAGAAACCTGTGGGTCACAGGTGGCATAAGCAAGAGTTTTAATGACATAGTAGGCAAAAGTCAGACTGTAATCGGTGGAGGGGAAAACATAAGGTGAGAAAATGGAGACTGTGGGTATAAACAAGTCTTTGGCTGGAAGGGTTGGAGAGAGAGGTTGGTTTGGTATTGCTTTAGTGGGAAAGACTTGAGTGAACTTAAAAGCCAATGGAAAGGATCCAGTCGAATGGAAAAGGCTGTATTTACAGGTGGAAGGAAGAATAATTAGTGCCTAAGGTTCCTGAGAAAATGGGTGGTTGGCATCAAATGTGCAGATGTAGGCCTTAGGAGGAAGAGGGATTGCTCTTCTGTAGTAACTGAAGAGGAGGCAGGATAAGGCAGATGTCAGCAGATTGGTATATATGATGGGAAGATTAGGGTTTTATCATCTTTCTTGTTTGTTTATTTTTTTCTCAACAGTGTATCCCAGGAACATTCGACAAATCTTTCAACTTTTTGACATCTTGAAAATGTGATCTTCACTTTCCATCCCAACTTCATCTGGCTTCTAGCTTCGTTACTTCACTGAAACTGCCCTTGCTTAAGTCATCGACAACCTTCAAACTACCAAAACTGTGCTCTATGGAGTCCTGGAGTTCTACCAGCTGGACTGAAGGTTTTCCTGCACTAAAATAGAATCCTGGAAGTCTTTCTCCAATTCATAAGAAAAAAAAAAAAAAATTAGCTGACAAACATTCTCAATTTAAAGCTTTTGTTTCATTAAGTTTTCTTAAAACTTGGTACCTGCTATTCTATGTCTGTGGTAGAATCTAGCATATGACAGTATCTGATTTAGTTCAAAAGTATGTATCCAGTCATTTTAAAATGTGATATTTCATGGAATTTTCCACAGAGACCCACAATTTCCATAGGTTTCATGACAAGTTTTAGAAATTCAAAGGAACATGTTTAGTCCTTTGATTTGTTCTTGGTGGTATATGACAGGGTTTACCTGTTGTTTATTCATTTTAGCAACCTGTATTTATTAAGCAGATATTATATTTTTCCCCACAGCCTTTTGTCCCTGTTTTTACAATGGCACTTAGCACCTTCTATGATGTCTCATATGTATTGCAAGTTCCTAGGGGTACAGGGACCTAGGGACTCGTAATACATAGTTCCTTTATTCTCTCTTCAGAGTCAGCTGAGTACTTGGCCTAGGCATACAGATCATGTCTGTTGGCTGCAGGAATGAAGGAATGAATAAGCAAATGAAGAAAATAGTAAGGCAGGAGTTGAATCCTCATCACAAGAAATCTTCCTATATTATGCTACCTCCACACCATATAAGTCATAGTGGCAAGGTAGTTTGATACAACAGAATGTTGGCTTTACATACTTAAAATAACATCCATTGTTATTTGAAAAAGTAAAATGATTCTGATATATAAACTTATTATAGTTTTACAGGTCATGAGGGCCTCACCTCTATTCTCTACTATCTAAGCCATGATCTAGCCCTGTTGATTTTACCTCTAAAAATAAAATAAAATCATAGAGATTGAGTATTTTATGGATATGAACAGTTTAATTTTGTAAGTACCTAAAAATATTATGTAGGAGAAGTTGGGTAAATAATGGCATTTTATTGATATTAATGTATCTTTAAACATTCCATATGTGTCTTTGCCCAAAATGTTCTCTTAGCCAATTCTGCCCTTTCTCCTAATCTATCAAAATCATAGTAACCTTCAGGGTCCAGTTCAAACATCACCTCTCCAAGAAGACCTTAATATTAATAATCTATCATAATTACTTGGATTTGATTTACTTTAACTCCACTGCACATAGCAGAATGTTGCTGCTATCTCTAATCAGCATTTACCTCTTCAGATGTGTAGAATCCCGTGGGTGGTACGAATGTTCCTCCCCAGCACCGCCTTGTAAGCTCCTTGAGCTCAGGGATCATGTCTTGCTCATTTTTTTGTGTTCCCACTGCCTTAAACAGGAACTCTGGTGGCATAGTGCCTAAGGCATTTGACCAGTAACCAGAAGGCTGGTGGTTCAAACCCACTAGCCATTCCTCAGAAGGAAGATTGGGCAATCTACTTCCATAGACATACCACCTCCAAAACTCAAGAAGGGGTTGCTATGAGTCAGATCTGAATAGATGGCAGTGAGTCTTTTTTTTTTTTTTTTGACTGCCTTAAACAATAGACATTTTCTGAAGAGGAGTAAATTAATCAATCACAACTATTATGCTTCGCAAACATCATTTTTTTGTTGTAAGGTGATTTTTTTTTTTTTTTAAATAGTGGGAGCATCTGGCTTTCCTCCCCATGGCTTGGCTCTGGCAGCCTTAATAAGAGCCTAGTCCAACTTTTTGCTCTCACCTCTATGGGCAACAGCACCACACAGAAGATGCAGCTATCTTGAGTGCTCCAGGATTTATTTGGGGAAAAATTCAAGCTGTTTCTTTTTGAAGTAGAATGGGAGTCAGAGGTGAGCCCTGGCTAGTGAGCTGCGTGGGAGGAGAGACGAGAAAGAGGACTGAGGATTGCATCTCTCTGGCTGATTTTTGCAAACAGCAGATAAACTCCCAGCACAGACCTGGGGCTCTGTGACCACCTCTGCTAACCTTCCTTTTGGGGTGCAGAAGCAGGGCCTTTTAAGCCTATCTGCACAGCCCTTCATACCATTAACATCTGGACCAAAGCAAAGACAATCCCTCCCTCTCCTTCACTCCTACCCTCCTCTCTGGGAATATCACACACACAGTCCAACCAGTCGCAGTCCTACCGCATACACAGAGATAGAAGCAAGAGAAACGGAAAGTAAACCAACAACACAGACTGCTTTGTTCTGCTTTGTACAAACCTACCAGATTGCAAAGATTCCAGTTCATCTATCAAAGCATGTACTGCTCAGGCACACACTATTAGGACCAAACCTGGTCTGTGAGTACCTGTGAGAAGCTGTTATACCTGTGTTGCTGGTTACTGTGCAGACAGTGGAAAGTCAGTGCAGGAGAACAGATAGGCATTGTGGCTTGATGGTAAAGAGCCTTGGCTTTCACATATACCTGGATTTAAGAGATTAAATGAGGTAATGTAGATAGAGTGGTAGGAGCCTTGGTAGTAGCATGACAGCAAGTAAAATTCCTAAAAATGGAATTGGCCGGTCAGATGGCATGGAGATTTTGAATTTTGATAGATGTTGCCAAATTGTCCCCCAAAGAAGTTGTACCAACTTTTTCTCCCACCAATAATATATGAAAGTATCTGTTTTTCTAGAATGTCATCAAAAGATTATCAACCTTTTTGATGTTGACTAATGGAAAGGTAAGTAAGTGTGATATTGTAGTTTTATTTTATATACTAGTGAATTAATCCTTTGTGATATGAACTAAGGAAGCACTGGTGGCACAGTGGTTAAGGTATTTGGCTGCTAACCAAAAGGTCAGTGGATTGACTCTACCAGCTGCTCCTTAGGAAAAAGATGTGACACTCTGCTTATGTAAACAGCCTTGGAAACTCTATGGAGCAGTTCTACTCTGTCCTGTAGGGTTGCTGAGTCGTAATTAACTCAAAGGCAGTGGCTTTAGTTTGGTTTGAATATGAATTACACCCCCAAGTCCTTGAGGGAATAATGAACATGCTGTTTTACCAGACCAACACTTTCCTTAGAGTCTAACAAGGTCACAAACATCTTTTGGGTCTACAAATAACAATCTTAATGCTCTAGATTTTCAACTACCATGAGAATGTCAATTCTTATGGAAGACTAGTCCTGCAAAGGAGCAGGGACTCTGGAAACAGAAAGAGACAGCTCTGCCATTTACTTTACAACCTTTAGCAAATTATTTAACCTCCCTCAAACTCAGTTTTCTCACATAAAAATAGGGATAATAATAGGGATTTTGAAAAGTCTTGTGTCTGATACTAGAAGGTCTTAATAAATGGCACCAGCTATCATTAATGTTAATAATGATCAGGACCAGTTTCTAAACCTCAGAGCACTTTTCACAACTGACAGAACCTAGAGTGACCCAGCCAACGCCAAAAGGCTCTTCTACTGAATGGCCATCCAGAGTACCCCTAACTCCTCTTCTGATCCACCCCAGCCTCTTCCCTAAGTTAGCAGGGGATATCACTAAAACCCCAGCCTGTGGGTGAGGGGCAGGCATTTCCTGTGGGAGGCTCCCATATTGCCAGATGATGGTTGTATTCAGACCGATTACACTGTCTGCACAAAGCAGCACTCATTTCTAATTACAGATCCGCAAGCTAGAGACAAAACAGAGATCCTGGGGCAAAACAAAAAAGACTTGCTTTCATCAGCACTCATGTCTATCTTACTCTGCTTTTTCAGGATGCTTTTTCTGATGAGATCCCTGAGCAGGAGAGATCTAGTCCTACAGGAATGAAGTGATACCCACAAATAGAGTTTCTATCTGTTGGGTGGCCCTCTTACCCCTAAAGGACCTCAGAGGCTTTTCCTGTTCACACATAGTCCTGTTTCACTTCATCCCCCGGGATGGTGGAAATTACAGCCACACTCCTTATATGAATGGAAAACTGCTGATGATTTGTATAAAGCCACAGCTGAACCTGAAGGAAGCACTTTCAAGCTCCTCCCTGGATGCCAATTAACACCCTACTCCTATGCACTGATTTGGACCTCTCAGACCCAGGATCTGGAGCCTCTGGAGAGAGGTCTTACATAGTTTAACTGTTTTCAGAGATCATACCTTTATTCTTTCTTCCCTCTGGCCCACTTGTCAGTCTGAAGGACAGGGCAAGATCTTAATGTCTGCTGCTGCCAAGTACTTCATTAGTATAGGAAGGGATCTGCCTTTTCCCCCAGAAACCTCCAAATCTCAGGGAATCTCAGGCAAAGTGAACATATTTGGTCTGAAGTCCGCATCATTAGATGACCCCCCATCCCCGCCACGTGTTTGTTTGTCTCTCACACACAATCCCACGGTATAAAACGTGGGCCTGGCTGATCTGAGTGGGTTGACTTCAACATCTGCCATTTACACAACTGTCACCTCAGAATCAGCTCCACAGCCCTGCCCATGAGAACCTTGTCCCAACCTGTGTCCTCCAGCCAGGCCCAGTGAAGGGTCTGGGGTAGGGGGAGAGTCCAGAGCCAGGCAGAATGGAAATGACAACAGAAAGTGCCTACAGTGACTGTGGGCCTCAGAACGACGACTTCCCCCACAGGGAGAAACCCTCTTCTTGCTAGGAAGAGCAAACTTCCAGGATTCTACAATTCCACCCAGAGAGGAGGATTCTCTTAGTGGGGCAGAAAAACACAGGTGGGACAGGTAGCCGGAGGCCGCTGACAGATCTCCACTCCTGCCCTTGCTCTCTGCTTTGAGAGCCCCAAAGAAGAGATAAGCCATTTTCCCTTTCAAGAAGTCTCCCCAAGTACCGAGAGCTGAGCTTAGCACTCTATCCATCCGGGCCCAGCCAGACTCGGAGTGAAGGGGACCCGAGCAGCAGAACGCAGGGCTTACCCGGACACTGCTTTCCACTCGCCCTCTGGTCTCTCTACTTGGGTCAAACCCTCCTCCTGAGCCGCTGAACGGAGAGCGGAGGCTTAGTTGTGGGGCGCCTCAGGCGCGCTGCGCAGGCCCCTCAGGAATTAGGGTGCGAGACGTCTGCCCTGGGGCCACAGTAGGAAGCGGGGATAGTATCCTTTGCGGTCAGCGGACACAGTGGTCAGGTTTCTCCGAGCCAAAGGAAGGCGGTCAGCCCCGGGTAGTCCTGGACTTCTGCGCTGACAGAAACGCCTATCTCCCAAGCCCCCGCCGCTTGGATGCCAACCCCGTGCTGCGAACGCGTCTCGGCTCTCGTTATTTTGTAAAACTTCAGGAAAATTACAAGTAACTCGAGGTGAAGTCGCAAGGCTGGCCGCGAGTCGTCTGTGAGCTCGGACGAACCTGAGCTCACAGTCCTACGGCGGTGGAGCGGCCCCACGGCGCCCAGCTCGCCCCCCGCCCCGGCCCCCGCTTCACTCACACGCGCCTGGCGATCTGCGGAGCTTGCTGCGCCGCTGGCCGGAGCCGGTGCATGGCCCCCGGGTGGTCGCGGGCGCCAGAGGCGCAGCAGCCGCGTCCAGGTCGGGTCCGGCAAGGCAGAAGGCACCGTGGAGCAGGTAAGCAAGGCCAGACAGAGGCGAGCAGCCGCGGCGCTGCCCAGGGGCGGGGCAGCAGGATCCACGGCCCGGCCTCTAGGCGGGAGTTGCACCTCGCACGGCCGCGCCCCTCAGAGGGAGCGGCTCTGAAAGCCGAGCGAGAAAGCCAGCCCGGCACTGCTCTAGGAAGAGCAGGGCAGAAGAAGGCGGCCCCGGGACACGCTTACCGTGGTGCTGAGCAGCCCTCAGAAGCGCGTCCTGACCAGGCACGTGCGCGCTCGGAGTCCGGCGCCTCTACCGGATCCTTCGCCCACAACGTGCCCCGCCCCTCTCCTTGCTTTTTCTCTCTTCGGGGAAACCTTCGCACGCCGAGCGCTCTAACCCGTTACCGCAGCTGAGCAGCTCTGCTCAGGTGGCGATTCACGCGTCGGGCTCCCGCGGGGTCCGGGCATCCGCACAGGGAAGGCCAATGTGAGGCTCTGGTTTCCTCAATGGCGCTCCGAATGCGGGCTCTGCCGGGTGAGCAAAGAGCCTAATGGCACCTCCAGGTGGCTGGGGCTGGGGGGCAGGTACCGAACCACCTGATTGGCGCTGGCCGAAGATCTGGGAGAATCCTTCACCAAAGAGGCTGATTAACCGAGGGTGAAGGAAGAGATAAACAGCACAGGCTGGTGTCTTCCAAAGAGCCTTTGCTCAGCTCCTCTGCCTTTTTGCATAAGAAATGTAAACTGGGGAGTCGGGCACAATGGAACGCCTCAGTATCAGAGACTTTGTGCGCTACAGAATGGGTCTAGAGTAGAATATCCTGAGAATAAGTCTTAGGGACCAGAGTGTGTCGCTGTCCCCTGCTAAGAAACTTTGCCTCGAAGGCCGCCTGAAGACTCATCAATTTTTCTATTTCCTAACCGCACCGGTCCCTGGAAGTAAGTTTACGCTTGGGTGCCCCGGCTGTTGAGGGACATTCCCTTCATGGGTGTGTGTGTGGGGGGGGGGGGTAGCGGAGTGCAGAAAGGGAGATTGTGTAATTAGAGTTGTGAAGGTGAGAGCTGGCAAGAAGAGATAGGTACTGCTCTCCTTCCTCCCCTGTCCCTCCATTCCCCTCAGGAGGAGAAAACGTCATTGGTGCTGTAGATTTCTTGTCTAAAATTGCCCACTTTTAATGTTTTAAAACTCTATGGGTTGCTTATGTGCTGTATCCCCCAAAACAAGTTCTGACACCGATAGTTTATCTGCTCTGAGCACCTGGGGATGAGTTGGAAGAAAACTGCCACATCTTAGTACTTGCCCAAGCATTTCATCTCTTCTGTTCTGTTCCTCTTTCTCCTGATCCTGCTCTCCAATCTTAGTTGGACTGAAGACCCGAATGCAGGGAGGGATGAAGTTACTGCAGATTAATACTCAAGGATTAGTAATTAATGTTCCTCCCACATCAGATATGTGTTCATCTTCACACCATGTATATGCAGGGGGATTCAAAGCTAAGGTTATCACTGTGTAAAAACAAACATTGAAAAATCATGGCCCCTCAGCCCAGGCCCAACTTGTAATGGAGAGGAATGAGAAATTTAATACCTGGAGCACCCATCCAAGGCAAGCCACCCACCTAATCATTCCAGCACTACTGCATCAACACTCCCCTTTTTTTTCTCTTGATCTTCACAGGTTTTAAATATTGAGATCTGATTTTATGTGCTTCTTTTTCTCAGCACAGTCAGATCTCATGCCTACATCCTTCTCATCTCTTCTTAAAGGCAAAATGGGGAAATACGAAGAGATACTTTGTTATTTTGTTGTAAAATATTACATACAAAGAAAAGTGACTACAACATACATGTACAGCCTAACAAATCATTATAAACCAAACACCTTTGTAGTCACTGCCATCATTCCAAAAATCTTGTACACTGTTGCCTTTTACAAGCCTTTTCCTTCCCTCTAAAACAATAACTATCCTGACTTTTATGGCAATTACCCCCTTATAAGTCTTTATAGTTTTATCACCTTGATATGCAGCTCTAAACACTATAATTTAGTATTTGCTTATGTTTGAACTTTCTATAAATGAAATAATACAATGTGTCTGGCCTTTTCTTTTACATGTTTTCTGTTTGTGAGAGTCACCCCCCCCCTTTTTTTTTTAAGAATTCACTATTAAGAGAATCTACAGATTGGGAAAAAATATTTGGTAATGACATATATGACAAGGGACTTATCTCTAAAAAAATTTATAGAAAACTCCAACACCTCAATAACAAAAAGACAAACAATCCAATTAAAAAACAGGCAGAAGACATGAATAGACACTTCACCAAGGATATTCAAGCAGCCAACAAACATATGAAGAAATGCTCACAATCATTAGCTATTAGAGAGATGCAAATCAAAACAACAATGAGATAC
>NW_006923125.1:11326-11916 GCF_000298275.1 Orycteropus afer afer | reverse complement strand
TGGGAGGGGAGGGGAGGGAACGCTGTTAGATGGATAAAGATGAGTATTGATTTGGATGAAGAGAAGGGCAATGTACCAAGTGTGAGTGACCAATATGGGGGCATTGAGGAAGAGAAAGACATAGAGAAGTACATGGGAGGTACAGACAACAAAGATGAACCCTTTTGCACATACTGTACTGTGTTGTCAGTGAAGGCAAACATGGGTATATGTGTGGATAGATGGGTGGACAGGCTAAATAATTAGGTATGTCTATGAAATGGGGAGTGTATCCAAGTACGTATATAGGGTTGGCAGACAATGGTCCTATAAGTTAATGTGAATGATCAGAATTCCCAGGTGTATAGTAGAGCTGACAACGAGCAAGGGTGTGGTCACTGTTTGGTCACAGCCAGCTACCCAGAGGGACTGAGTAATTGAACCTGTGGGCTTGGGATAGTCACAGGGGACATCAAGCTCAATTGGCATAACATACTATACAAAACACTGTTCCATCTCCTACTTTGGTGAGTAGAGACTGGGATCTTAAAAGCTAGCAAGCTGCCATCTAGATGCAACGATGGGTCTCTCCTCGTCCAGAGCAAAGAAGA
>NW_006923125.1:7320-9003 GCF_000298275.1 Orycteropus afer afer | reverse complement strand
GGGTTTGAACCACCAGCCGTCTGGTTAGCAGCCAAGTGTCTTAGCCACTATGCTACCAGAGCTCCCTGTATAACACAGTTTATTTATCCACTCTAGTGTTAGTAAACATTTGAATAGTTTCAACTTTGAGGCTATTGCAAATATGCTGATAGAAACATTCTTGTGCAGGGTGGTTAAGATGGTGTTCTACTAACAGAGCACATGCCAGATCCCTCTTTCAACAGAGATTTTGAGAAACTCAGTAAAACAGATATGGATAAGGATCCTGGAGTTAAGAGCATCTAATGAGAAGATCAAGTATTAGATCCAGTGAAGACAGGATAGGAAAAAAGAAAAAAGGTGGCCAGCTGGCCAAAAGTGTAAATAGAAGTCATAAGAAACACAAAGGAGGTTGAGGAGGAAAAGGGGGGAAAAAAAAACTTCACGGAACCCACAGGTGTTAAACACACAGTAGACAGAGCAGGAGGATTTCAAGGTTAAAGCCACACAAGTGGGCAAAGATGGTGCTGGGAAATGGATCAGGACTCCCATAGCTAAAGGTGGCATGGAGGCCAGGAGGGAATAAAAGAAAGGGAAAAGAAACTTTCTTTAAATAAATAAAACCCCAAATTGGACCCATGGCAGTGGGCTCAAGTCCAACTCTTAGCAACCCTTTTTAGCATAGAGTGGAACTGAGGCCTGGGATTTCAGGGCTTGTGGATCCTCGCAGAGGAGGCCTGTCCTTTCTCCTTTGGGGCAGCTGGTGGGTTTGAACTGCAGGGCAGTTGATTGACAGCCAAACACCACCATCAGGGACCTCTCCAAATGGACTCAGGGCCTGCATCACTGCCTGAACTATCTCACACTAAGCACAAAAAACAAGCTTTAGCCTTCTTTCCTGGAGGTCACTTCTGCCAATCTCCTTTCTCCTACATGGGTACTTGGTGAATGAGCAGATTTTGCCACAATAGCCAGATCCCTGGGCCACTGGCTGAACATAACTAGAAAAATACCTCCTCAATCACCTTATCCTCCCTTTACTTTTCTACTTTCCTCTGACTCAATTTTTCTTCCTTTCTATATGATAATTTACCCCTGTACCTCCTTGCCTTCTTTTATTTTTACCAAACCTTTATCCCTCTCACCCACCCACTTTTGTTTTCTCCTTTTACCTTTATCTCTATTCCTCTTCATCTATTTTTATTCTATCTTTTCATCTCTCCTTTTTCTCCTTGGTTTCCTTTCTCTGTCTCTCTTTTTGCCCCTGCCTCATCCAACCGGAGGAATGTATTAACCCTCCATTAGTCAGCTATAGCTACAACAATCACCTTACCCAACAGATGAGTAACACCAGTAGCTCCTGTACCACAGGATCAACAACAGACGGTGGACAACACCTGCTTGTCCCAACTCCTTTCTTCATGATGAACAGAGACCTGCACCCACATCCCCACCTGTTACTCCACCAACACAGAGAAAGCTGGAGAACAAGCCAGCACAGTCAGCCTAACAACTAAAGAAATATACCTGCTCCACACTTCCAGATATATTAAAACAAAGTAAAACATAAAAGCAGGGTGAAACAAATCAGTACATAAATAAAAGATAAAGACAATAACTTCAAAATGTCTAGGAAACAACAGACAATTTCAAATTAAACAATAAAACAGGACAAGATAGTGGAAACAAGTGTCCAAACTAAAG
>NW_006923125.1:0-7205 GCF_000298275.1 Orycteropus afer afer | reverse complement strand
CTCAAGGAAATCGTGAACAGAAGCAATGAGAAGACAGGCAATAACCTTGAAGAATTTAGGAAAATCATTCAAGAGCCAAATGACATAATAAATACACAATTAGAAATCACACAAAATCAGCAATTAGAAATCCAGAAGATGAGCACTAAAATTACAGAAATAAATAACACATTGGAAGGAGAAAAGAGTAGACTCAAAATGGCTGCAGAACGCATTTCTCAGCTAGAAGACAAATTCCTTCCTGCCAGCTTATATGAGGAAAAATCAGAACAAAGATTTAAGAGAAATGAAGAAAACCTAAGACTTATATGGGATGACAAGAAAAGAAATAATATACGCCTGATTGGATTTCCAGAACGAGAAAAAAAAAAAAAAAAACCCTGAGAAAATGGTCAAAGACTTGCTACTGGAAAAACTCCCCCCATTCATAAAAGAAGGAAAGATATCATCCAAGAAGCTCAATAAACTCCATACAAGATAGGCCCCAAGATAAAGTCACCAAGACATATTATAATCAAACTTTCCAAAACCAAAGACAAAGAAAGAATCTTGAGAGCACCTTGGGAAAAATGAAATGTTACCTACAATGGGCAATAAATAAGACTAAGCTCTGATTTCTCAGCGGAAACAATGAAGTCAAGAAGGCAATGGGATGGCATATACAAAATCTTGAAGGAAAAGAATTGCCAACAAAGAATTAAATATCATGCCAAACTGTCCCTCAAATTTGAGGGTGAAATTAGGACATTCCCAGACAAACAGAAATTAAGGGAATTTGTGAAAACCAGAGCAACCCTAGAAGAAATGCTAAAAGGAGTCCTTCAGACAGAAAACCTGCAACAGAGAACAAATTAAAATCAAGACGCTTGACACCACCACCTAGAAACCAACCCAGAAAGAGATTCTCAAAATAAACTCACAAAAAATGTAAATAGAGAAATAGATCAATCTGTAAATGACACCAACAACAAAGCAAATAGAGGGAATAAATGTTATAATTACAAAACTTCCAAATGGAGAGGAAGTCAGGACAATGTCTTTCTAGAACAGAATGTTTGAAACCTAAGGAGATAAGAATTTACTTCAGTGTAACCACAAAGAAGATTAATAATCCTTCTAACCAAACTAAAAAAGAAGAAAATCACAAGGGCTTAGTAAACACAAAACCAACAATAATGAAGAAAAGAGAAAAAAATACTTTATAACAAAATGAACTTAGCACAGAAAAATATTTGGAACAAAGAAACCACCACCAGCACAACAAAAAAACACAATAGAATGACAGCTGTAAATTCATACCTATCATTAATTACTGACTGTTAATGGACTAAATGAACCAGTGAAAAGAAAGAGAGTGGCAGATTAGGTAAGAAAAGACCCATCCATATGCTGCCTACAAGAGACCCACCTTAGACACAAAGATAAAAATAAATTAAAAATCAAAGGATAGAAAAAAATATATCAAGGTAATGGCAAACAAAAAAGAGCAGGAGTGGCAATGTTAATTTCTGATAAAATAGACTTAACGGTGAAAACCAGCATAAGAGACAAAGAAGGGTACTATATGATGTTAAAAAGGTCATTTAACTAAGAGGACAGTACCATAATAAATTTCTATGCACCCAATGAAAGAGCTCCAAAATACATAAAACAAACATTAACTGAACTGAAAGGAAAAATAGACAATTCTACAATAGTAGTAGGAGATTTTAACAAACCACTTTCGAGGAAGGACAGAAGAGCTGGGGGGGGGGGAAGAAACTCAGCAAAGATATGGAAGATCTCAAGAATGCAATCAACCAACTTGACCTTATAGACTCCACCCAGCAAAAGCACAATACACATTCTTCTTCAGTGCACATGGATCATTCTCTAGAACAGACCATATGTTAGGCCAAAAAACAAGTCCCAATAAATTTTAAAACACTGAAATACTACAAAGCTTCTTCTCAGATCACAATGCTATAAAATGAGAAATCAATAATAGGAAGAGCAAGGAAAAAAAATCAAATATGTCAACACTGAATAATACACTGCTCAAAAACTACTGGGTAATAGACAGGTGTACAGTAGAGCTGGCAAGGGACAAGGTTGTAGTCACTTCTTGGTCACAGCAGCTACCCAGAGGGACTGAGTAGTTGAACCTGTGGTCTTGGGACCATCATCACAGGGGACATCAAGCTCAATTGACATAATATACTACACAAAACATTGTTCTATCTCCTACTTTGGTGAGTAGTGACTGGGATCTTAAAAGCTTGCAAGCAGACATCTAGATGCAATGATGGGTCTCTTGTCATCCAGAGCAAAGAAGAATGAAGAAAACCAAAGATTCATGAAAACAATTAGTCCTAATGACTGGTACACCATGCAATCCGCAGCTTATACGATTATGAGACCAGAAGAACTAGATGGTGCCCAGCTACCACTGTCAACCACTCACAGGGGGATCTATTTAGGAGATCCTGGATAGAGAGGGAGAACAATGTTCTTAGAGAGGAAGAAGGAAGATGAGGCAATCTACTTCCGTAGTGATACTGCCTCGGAAACCCAAGGAGGGGTGGCTATGAGTCAGGTCCGACTCGACGGCACACAACAACAACAACAACAATCTCTATGGAAGTAGATTGCCCAATCTTCCTTCTGAGGAGTGGCTGGTGGGTTAAAACCTCCAGCCTTCTGGTTGGCAGTCAAATGCCTTAGGCAAAACAGCCAACATTATTGTCAATGGAGAAAGACTCAAACCATTCTCCTTGTGAATGGGAACTGGGCAAGGATGCCCTCTGTCACCACTTCTATTTAACATTGTATTGGAAGTCCTAGCCAGGGAAATAAGGCAAGAAAGAGAAATAAAAGGCATCCAAATTAGCAAGGGAGAAGTAAAGCTATCTCTATTTGTAGATGACATGATCCTATACATAGAAAACTTAAGAGAATCAGCAAGGAAATTACTGGAACTAATAGAAAGATTCATCAAAGTGGCGGGATACAAGATCAACATACAAAAATTAGTTGGATTCCTCTATATCCACAAAGAGATCTCTGAAAAGGAAATAAGGAAAACAATACCATTCACAATAGCTACCAAAAAGATAAAATAGGATTTAGGATTTAGGAGTAAATTTAGGATTTAGTAAGTAAAGATTTAGGAGTAAATCTCACCAGGGACACAAGAGACCTATACAAAGAAAACTACAAAACACTACTACAAGAAACTACAAGAGACCTACATAAATGGAAGAACATGCTATATTCATGGATTGTTGTTGTTGTCATTGTTGTTATGTGCCATCCAGTTGGACTCGACTCATTGTGACCCCTCCTTGGGTTTCCGAGGCAGTATCACTACGGAAGTAGATTGCCTCATCTTCCTTTCGAGGAGTGGCTGGTGGTTTTGAACCGCCAGCCTTCTGGTTAGCAGTCAAGTGCCTTAGGCACTATGCTACCAGAGCTCCCATATTCATGGGTAGGAAAGCTGAATATTATGAAAATGTCAATACTACCCAAAGCAATTTATACATTCAATGCAGTCCTGATCCAGATTCCATCAGCATTCTCTAAGGACATGGAAAAACCAATCACTAACTTCATATGGAAAGAAAAGAGACCTTGAATAAGCAAAGCACTGCTGAAGAAGAAAAACAAAGTAGAGGATCTCATACTCCCAGACCTCAAAACCTACGATACAGCTACGTAGTCCAAATGGCATGGTATTGGTACAATAGACAAATAGACCAGTGGAACAAAATCAAGGACCCAGAAATAGACCCATCCATCTATGGACAGCTGATCTTTGACAAAGGGCCAAAACCTATTACGTGGGGGAGAGATAACCTCTTTAACAAATGGTGCTGGCAAAATTGGATATCCACTTGCAGAAAAATGAAACAAGATCCATATCTCACACCATACACAAAAACTAACTCAAGATGGATCAAAGACTTTCATGTAAAACCCCAAACCATAAAGTTTATCAAAGATAAAATCGGGACAAACCTAGGGGCCCTAATTTATGGCATAAACAGACTATCAAACATGACCCAAAATGCACAAGCAGTAGTAAATTCTTATGTGCATCCAAAGACTTCTCCAAAAGGGTAAAAAGGGAACCAACAGACTGAGAAAAAATATTTTGCTATGACATATCTGACAAGGGACTTAACTCTACTATTTACAGAAAACTTCAACAGCTCAATACAAAAAAGACAAACAATTCAATTCCATAATGGGCAAAGGACATGAACGGACACTTCACTAAAGAAGACATACAAGTGGCCAACAAACACATGAGGAAATGCTCACAATCATTAACCATTGTTGTTATTTGCCATCAAGTCGGACCCAAATCATAGCGACCCCTCTTTGGGTTTCCAAGGTGGTATCACTACAGAAATAGATTGCCCAACCTTCCTTCTGAGGAGTGGCTGGTGGGTTTGAACTGTCAGCCTTTGATTAGCAGTCAAGTGCCTTGGGCACTATGCTACTAGAGATACAAATCAAAACAACAATGAGATACCATCTCAACCTAGCAATATTAGCAAAGTTCAATAAAACAGAAAATAACAAATGCTGGTGAGGGTGTGGAGAGACTTGAACTCTCATACACTGCTAGTGGGACTGTAAAATGGTACAGCCACTGTGAAAAATTGTGAGGCATTTCCTTAAAAATATGAAAATAGAAATACCATTTGATCCAGCAATTCCATTACTAAGAATATATCCTAAAGAGGCGAGATCCAGGACATAAATAGACATATGCCACACCCATGTTTATTGCTTCACAATTCACTATAGCAAAAAGATGGAAACAACCTAGGTGCCCATCAACAGATGAATGGATAACCAAACTATGGTGCATTCACACAATGGAATACTATGCAATATTGAAGAATCCATGAATTACCTCATAATGTGGATAAATTTGGACATTATGCTGAGTGAAATAAGTCAGTCATAAAAGGACAAATATTGTATGAGTCCATTACTATAAAAAGTCAAGGAAAAGTTTATGCAAGGAAGGAAATTAACTTTGTTGGTTACCAAGGATGGGAGGGAAAGTGAGGAAAAATTTCTGAGTAGTTAAGCATCATGTGTTGATTTGGGTGAAGGGAAAGGCAATATAACAAAAGTGTGTGACCAGGAAAAGGACAATAGGGAAAAGGAGGACACAGAAACATACATAAAATATGTAGATAATTGAGGCAAATACTGTTACATGCACAGTACTGCATTACCAATGGCAGCAAACAGTAGGCTATGGGTGAATGTGTAGACAGGTGAGAAGATCAGGTGTGGATAGATGAACAGGAATGTACCCAAGACCAAGAATAGATTTGACAGAAGGTAGTCTTATATATGTACTTGTGCTACAAAAATATCCAAATACAACACAGAAGTAACGAGGGACAAGGTTGGACTAGCTTCTCAGAGACAACCAAACACCTTGAGGGAGAGAATCACTGGACTTACAGGCTCAGGACCATAGCCTTGGGGGACACCATGGTCAATTGGCACAACATAGTACATAACAATGTTGTTCTAGAGTTCCAGTAAGATGGCAGAATAGGCAGACAAACTACACAGACCCTCTTCAAGAAAGAAAAGGAGAACCAATTAACACAGATACAGAAGATAATCCTGGAGCCCTGAGCTTTGAAAGAAAGGATATAGAAGTGGACTAAACTCCAACTAGTAGAAGAACCTGCATGAAAACACCAAAAAAGGAGACATACGGAGCTGCGGTCTGTCAGTGATCCTGATGGCACAGACAGCTTGGATATTGCCAAGTGGTGTTAGGACCTAAGAATTAATGTGAAAATTGGCCCTGCTAGCCAGGGGCTGCATGGAGAACTGCACTGGTGGCTGGTGAATAAAAGAAGCAGCAAAGAGGGAGATGGGCTGAGCTGCAGACTTCTGCCTTTCCAGAGGGTGCAGCCATTTTGAATGCTTACAGGCGGTTTGACTCTTTTGGATATTTAAAGCAACAGTGTTCTCCCAGATTCCAGGGACTTAAGAATAGGCTCCACTTGCTGGGAACCACAAGGTCATTCTGAAAGCAAATGACTAGAAAGGGGCAATACTCCCCTTGTTACTCTTAGACTCCACACCCTCTTGGTGAACGGAGATGTGGCTATCTCTCACTCCCACCCACCTTCTGGGCTAGCAGGAATTCCATCCCCATCTGTGTGCTCAGACAGAGCCTGGGTGTCCGGCCCCACCCTGCCCAGATTTTTTTTTTTTTTTTTGTCCTTCTTAGTATTTTTCTTTGTTCTTCCCTTCCTAAGTTCCAATTTTCAGCTTTTTCTCTCTTCCCTCTTCCTACTTTCTCTTTCTCCTTTCTCATGTTTAACCCCATTCCTTGTTTTTCTTTTTGCATTATTTCCATTTTTTTCTTCATTATTCTCCTTCTGTACCCTTTTTCTCTTATTACCCTCTCCCTAGATATTGCAGTTTTTTTCTTTTTTTGGTGATTGATCTTTTGTGTGTTTACGCAGTGTGTTTTTTATCTGCTTGCTTTTACTTTATTGATGGTTATTTGATTGCTGTTTTTGTCTAACTGAGTGGGAGACAGCAACAGTGCCCATATGATGCAACTACACCTGCACCTCCTGCAGCTCCATTTACAGGATGAGAGCCACCACTTCCTTCTCCACCAACTGGCCAGCTATAAATGACCACCAACAAGAGCCTGACTCACCTTAACTCCTCTTCACAAACAGTTAACAGAGATCTAAATACAACAACATCACAATGTCTCAGAGACAAGAGACCATCACAGTCCACACAAAGAAGCAAGATAAAGTAGTAGAAACAAGGGAACAGGCTACAGACCCAGAACACATCCCTGAGGAAAACACATCATTGCAGCTCCCTGATAAGGAATATAAAAGAATTCTATGTAGGTCTCTTCAAAGGATTGAGAAACAGATGAAGGAAAACACTGATGAAATTAAGGAAAACACAGACAAAACCCTAGAACAATTTTGGAAGAAAATACAAGAACAAAATGACAAAATAAATGAAAAATTAGAAATGGTACAAAATCAACAGATAGAAATACAGAAGATTAATACTAAATTTTCAGAAATAGATAATACATTGAAAGGTCACAGGAGTAGAATCAAATCAATGGAAGACAGAATTAATGAGATTGAAGACAAATACCTGAATACTTCTTTGGAAAGGGATCAATCAGAAAAAAGATC
>NW_006923124.1:81170-83763 GCF_000298275.1 Orycteropus afer afer | reverse complement strand
AATCCTACTTCCATAGTGATACTGCCTCGGAAACCCAAGGAGGGGTCGCTATGAGTCGGGGCCGACTCGACGGCAAACAACAACAACAACAACAACATTATCTGTTTATAGAAGTTCAAACTTAATCATCTATCAATTCATCTATCTTTGTAAATGAACAAACAATTTCTGGAAGGAAGCACAAACACTGCCAAGGGTATTCACTTCCAGGGGAGGGAAATATGTAATTGAGAGACACGGGGAAGACAAAATTTATTTTTGGTATTAAATATTAAATACTAATATATTACTAATGGTAGTGTATTGCCTAAGGAAATTGACTGCTAACCAGAAGGCTGGCAGTCCAAACCCACCAGCCACTCCTCGGAAGGAAGTTTGGGCAATCTACTTCCATAGCGATAGTGCCTCAGAAACCCAACGAGGGGTTGCTATGAGCCAGGTCCCACTCAATGGCAAATAACAACAACAACAATGCTTTGAATATTTTACCAACACTCAGAGTGAATTATTCTCTATGTTAATGTTAATGTTAGGTGCCATTGAGTTGGTTCTGACTCTATGTACGGCAGAATGAAGCACTGCTTGATTCTATACCATCCTCAGAGTCATTGCTATGTATTATCTATAGGTGACTTTTTCTTTAGTGTTAACTAAATCTCAACTTTACTATATGGAATATGGAACTCTAGTAGATGGAATGTTAACACATTTGGCTGGAAATCCTTTTTTTTTTTTTTTTATGTAGCAAGACGTTTGACTTCCAATAAAGCATCATAAGTTAAAGTAAAGAGCAGAGATTTTTGATTATTGTTGCTTTGTTAAGGGTCCCTGCAGGAAACAGATGGTGCAATAAAATTGGGATAATTTAAGAAGTGTCTAATAAAGAGATGATTCATAAAGGTGTTGGCAAGGTGTTGGGAAACAATGGGGAATACTCTAATATTTTATAGCTAGAAATAGCAGGGTTGAGTTAACTCTCCTAGGTCTGAAATGGCAATAGGAGGAAATGGTTATCAGAATACAAAGATAAAGTGACTATTGGGAGAGAGACCATCAACAGGAGCTGAGACCATTTATCAAGCAGCATAGATAGACCACAGCAACTTTATAGGGAGAGAGTTGGGGGCATGAAATAAACAGGTCAGCTTCCTCTCCCATTGGGTAACAGATGTCAATGGAATCCATGGATATCCTCAGCTTCTCATTGAACCAATAAAGTTAGGGAAGGAAGGAGAGTGGGTGATAATCTTCACAGGAGTAAAACTAATCTTCATTGCAACCCTAAAAATGATCAGTTTAGAAATCTGAGTAAGTCAATTTCCTGGGGCTTAGATTTTCATATGTTGTATCAGTTAGGGTCCAATCAGGAGACAGAATCCTAATCTGTAATTTAAACAAAGGTATTTCATATAAATAATTATTAATTAGTAAAATATGCTTAGGTACCAAAAAGTTAAAGACGATTTGCAGGTGTACAGAAGTAGCAAAAGCAAAAAGTAGTTAGTAGTTCTGGGGTTGAAGGAGCTTAAGCAATGTAGGAACTAAAAAGTTATAAGAACCCTGTTACCCAGGGCTGAACTTTATACCTTTTTAGAGAGAGTATGACTCCCATAGGAACATACAGCCTATTTGGTGGCAAAGAAATTTTCCAGAGGGCAGGGACCACAGTTTGTCCTGGAAGACAGATGTGAATACTACCAGTCCCTGCCCCCCCACACACCCTTTTGTCTGCAGGCTTCCACTCTACTCACATTGGGCAGTGAGGGAATCCCTTCTGCTCCAGCCTCCACTGTCCCTCTATTGACAACTTAACAGTGAGAAATCTGCAAAAGAATAACTATCTACAGGGTCCAACAAGAGTATCAAAAGTATGGCAAAGAAGGTGGACTTGAATTTGAGAGAAAATTACTTGATAACTGGCACATGTATAAAATGAGACTAATACCAATAATTTTACTTGCTATCTTTAATAAACAATTACTGAGAGCCAGGCATATTGCAAAGAATTTTATAAACATTACCTCATTTATTTCTTACTAAACCAAACCAAATGCACTGCCATCGAGTCAGATCCAACTCCTAGTGATACCACCTTGAGTTTCTGAAGCAGTGTCACCATGGAAATAGATTACCTAACCTTCTTTCTGAGGAGTGGCTGGTGGATTTGAACTGCCAGCCTTCTGGATAACAGTCAAATATCTTAGGCACTACGTCACCAGAGCTTCTATACACCACCAGAACTCACTGTAATATGCTTACTATAATTATAAAATAAGCTCTGGTGGCACAGTACCTAAGGCATTTGACTGCTAACCAGATTGATGGTTCAAATCCACTAGACACTCGATGGAAGGAAGAAGGGGCAGTCTACTTCTATAAAGATTTATCACCTTGGAACCCAATAGAGATTGCTGTGAGTCAGAATCGACTCAATGGCAATAGGTATATAATTAGACATATTTTATAGATGAAGAATGTATATATATATATATATATATACACACACACACACACACACACACACAGATATGTATACACACACACATGCATGCACATTAATACCACTCTCCTAGTGCCACTGCACTGAACACGT
>NW_006923124.1:50042-50867 GCF_000298275.1 Orycteropus afer afer | reverse complement strand
ACCCATTCCTGATCAAAACTCTCAGCAAAATAGGAATAGAAGGGACATTCCTCAACATAATAAAGGGTATTTATGCAAAACCAACAGCCAACATTTTTCTCAATGGAGAGAGACTGAAACCTTTCCTCTGGAGAACCGACCCCAGATGAGGATGCCCACTATCACCACTTCTATTCAACATTGTACTAGAAGTCCTAGCCTGGGCCATAAGGCAAGAGACAGAAATCAAAGGCATGCAAATCGGTACAGAAGAAGTCAAACTATCCCTATTTGCTGATGATATGATCCTATACCTAGAAAATCTAAGAGATTCAGTCAAAAATCTACTGGAACTAAATGAGAGATTTAGCACTGTGGCAGGATATAAGATCAACATCCAAAAAATCAGCTGGATTCCTCTACACAAGCAAACAGATTGCTGAAAAAGAAATAAGGAAATCAATACCATTTTCAATAGCTACCAAAAAAATGAAATACTTGGGAGTAAATCTTATGAGACACACAAAAGACTTGTACAAAGTAAACTATAAAAAACTATTTCAAGAAACCATAAGAGATCTACATAAATGGAAGAACATCCCATGCTCGTGGACAGGAAGATCGAACATCATAAAAATGTCAGTTCTACCCAAAGCAACCTATACATTCAATGCAATCCCAATCCAGATCCCACCAACATTCTTTAGGGATATGGAAAGGCACGTGACTGCTAACCAGACTGCTGGCGGTTCAAACCCATTAGCCACTCCTCAGAAGGAAGATGGGGCAATCTACTTCCATAGTGATACTGCCTCAGAAACCCAAGGAGGGGTCGCTATGAGTCGG
>NW_006923124.1:47030-48502 GCF_000298275.1 Orycteropus afer afer | reverse complement strand
AGAGCCATGACAAAAACAGACATAAGCCCACCCATGTTCATCGCAGCACTATTTACAGTAGCCAAAAGATGGAAACAACCTAGGTGTCTATCAACTGAGGAATGGATAACCAAACTATGATACATACACACAATGGAATACTATGCAGCGCTAAAGAATAATGTAGAATCTGCAAAACACCGCATAATGTGGATGAACTTGGAGGGCATTATCCTGAGTGAAATAATTCAACCACAAAAGGACAAATACTGTATTAGTCTGTTATTGTAAGAGTTAAGGAAAGGTTTATCTATAGAAGGAAATTTTCTTTGTTGGTTTCCAGGGGTGGGAGGGGAGGAGAGGGAATGCTGTTAGATAGATAGAGATAAATATTGATTTGGGTGAAAAGAAGGGCAATGTACCAAATGTGAGTGATCAGTATGGCAGCATTGAGGATGTGAAAGAAATGGAGAGGTATATGGGAGGTACAGACAACAAATATGAACCCTTTTGTACATACAGTACTGCGTTGTCACTGAAGGCTAACGGGTGTATGAGTGGATAGATGGGTGGACAGACTGAATGATTAGGTATGTCTTTGAAATAAGGAGTGTATCCAAGAATATATAGAGGGTTGGCAGACAATGGTCCTATAAGTTTATGTGAATGACCAGAATTCCCAGGTGTACAATAGAGCAAGTAGGGGCAAGGTTGTGGTCACTGCTTGGTCACAGCCAGCTACCCAGAGGGACTGAGTAGTTGAACCTGTGGGCTTTGGACCATAGTAGCAGAGGACATCAAGCTCAATTGGTATAACATAGTATACATAACATTGTTCCACTTCCTACTTTGGCGAGTAGCAACTGGAATCTTAAAAGCTAGCAAGCTGCCATCTAGATGCAACGATGGGTCTCTCCTCATCCAGAGAAAAGAAGAATGAAGAAAACAAAAATTCATGGAAACAATCAGTCCTAGCAACTGGTACACCATCTGATCCGCAGCCTATACAACTCTGAGACTGGAAGAACTAGATGGTGCCCAGCTACCACTGTCGTCCACTTGGAAGGGGATCTATGTAGGAGATCCTTGATACAGAGGGAGAACAATGTGGAACAAAACTCAAAATCATTTGGAGAAAAAAAAAGGGGTGTGTGTGACCAGGTTTCCTGGTCTGATAGAGCATGGTGGAACCACTGAGACTATGGCCCCTGGCTGCCCTTCAGATCTGGAATTGAACACACACCTGTGGTTTCCAACCAAACAAAATACAGACATATGAGTTGAACATTTACCTCAAATAGATAGACTCCTTGGAGAGAACAATCATGGGAGAAATAAGAGCTGTTTATGCACAAGGAGACAGCTCAGCGGACAGGAGTGCACGGAGGGATGGACACAGAGAAGAGGTAACTATGGAGAGGAAGTGGGAGGGGAACTTTTGCATTGTGGTAAACCGTGGTCAAGGTCATGAGACAAAGTATATGTGAACCGCT
>NW_006923124.1:41290-45597 GCF_000298275.1 Orycteropus afer afer | reverse complement strand
CATGCTTGGTAGGGTGGAGGGTCAACGAAAGAGGAGGAGGCCTTCAACGAGATGGATTGACATGGTGGCTGTGATGATGGGCTCAAGTATAGCAGGGATTGTGGGCTCATGCAGGATCGGGCAGTGTTTCATTCTGCTGTGCATGGGGTCGCTATGAGTCGGAAATGACTCGACGGCACTTAACAACAATACTCCTTCCATCACACCATCCTGTCTCAGCCCTATAAATGGTGCCATAAAATCAAACAAAGCCCTAATCTGTAGGAATTTAGAATTAAAATCCATTTGATTAAAATTATGAAATTATATGATAGAAAAAGAAGAAAAGAAAAGATAGATAGAGATGGAAGGTTTTTTAGGAAAAAAAAAAACATAAATAATGGGTAGTGATGAGTACAAGCAGAAATGGAAACAGACAGAAAAAGTGATGGAGAAATCCAAAGTCAAATGAATTTATAAAGTATTTTTCTTGAAAGGAAAGGAAATAAAAGATCAAATCTGGTGATATATAAAGGGAAAATTTTAAAGGTAGAAAAAATATGGAATAGTAACCCAAAAAGATTTAATGTTCTGAGAGATATATGAAAAATTAAAGAAAAAGGTAAGTAAGAAAGAAAAAGCCATAACAGAAAAAATCTCTGCATGGCTTTAGAAAGATTCAGAATAGATATGAAATGAAATACAGTGGTTACAGCTGGCATTACTGTGGACTTGAATCAAAAAGGAAAAAATATGTCAATCATGGTCCTAGAATTGACATGCATAGAAAACATGCATAGACTTTTTTAAGTAAAATGAGTTAAAAAATAGAATTCATCCTAAAATGGCACAACAGATATAATAATGGGGTTGCTATTAATTTATTTGAGGCTATGACAATTTCTGAGAGCTCTGGTAGCATAGTGCCTAAGGCACTTGACTGCTAACTAGAAGGCTGGCGGTTCAAACTCACCAACCACTCCTGGGAAGGAAGATGGGGCAATCTACTTCCATAGTGATAACTGACTCAGAAACCCAAGGAGGGGTAGCTATGAGTCGGGCCCGACTCGACGGCACATAACAACAACAACAACATGACAATTTCTACCACTTGTCTGTCAGTTTGTCATACTGTGGTGGCTTACTTTTGCCGTGAGGATGGAGGCTATGCCACTGATATTTCAAGTACCTGCAGGGTCACCCATGGTAGACAGGTTCCAGCAGAGCTTCCAGACTAAGACAGACTTGGAAAAAGGAAGGAACATTCCACTTCTCAACAAATTATCTAGTGAAAACCTTATGAACAGCAGGGAAACACTTTCTGATATATTACTGGAAAACTTTATGAATAGCGCTGAAACAGTATCCAATATAGTGCCAGAAGATTAGCCCCTCAAGTGTATTTTGAAGGCACTTAAAATGCAGCTGGGGAAAAGCTGCCTCCTCAGAGTAGAGCCGACCTTAATGATGTGGATGGAGTAAAGTTTTCAGAACCTCCATTTGCTGATGTGGAACAACTCAAAATGAAAAGAAACAGTTGCAAGCATCCATTAATAATTTGAATATGGAATGTATGAAGTATGAATCTAGGAAAATTGAAAGTTGTCAAAAATGAAATGGAATGCATGAAAATTGATATCCTAAGCATTAGTAAGCTGAAATGGACTGGCTTTGGCCATTTTGAATCAGAAAACTAGATGATCTACCATGCTGGGAATGACAAACTAAAAAGGAATGGTGTAGAATTCATCATCACAATGAATGTTGCAAGATGTATCCTGAAGTACAATGTTGTCAGTGATAAGGTAATATCCATATGCCTACAAGGAAGACCAATTAATACTACTATTGTTCAAATTTACACACCAACTACCAAAGCCAAAGATGAGGAAATTGAAGATTTCTACCAACTTCTGCAGTCTGAAATTGATGAAACATCCAATCAAGAAGTGTTGATTATCACTGGTGGTTGAAATGCAAAAGCTGGAAAAAAAAAGACCCATTACCAGTAGTTGGAAAATATAGCCTTGGTGATTGAAATAATGCTGGAGATCACATGATAGAGTTTTGCAGGACCAATGACTCATTCATCACAAGCACCTTTTTATTTTTAACAATAAAAGGGTGGCTATACACATGGATTTCACCAGATGGAGTACACAGAACTCAGATTGACTACATCTGTGGAAAAAGTGATGGAGAGACTCAATATTTTCAGACCAAAGAAGGCCAGGACCAGACTGTGGAACAGACCATCAACTACTCATATGCAAGTTCAAGTTGAGGCTTAAGATAATTAAAACAAGTAAAAGAAAGCCAAAATACGATTGTGTTTATGTCCCTCCTGAATTTAGAGAAAATCTAAAGGATAGATTTGGTGCACTGAACACCAATGACCAAAAACCAGAGGAATTGTAGGAAGACATCAAGAACATCATCCATGAAAAAAGCAAGAGGTCATTAAAAACACAGGAAAGGAAGAAAAGACCAAAATGGATGTTAGAAGAGATTTTGAAACTTGCCCTTGAATGTAGAGTAGCTAAAGTAAATGGAAAACAAGACAAGATAAAAGAGCTGAACAGAAGATTTTAGAGAGCAGCTTGAAAAGTCAGTCAGTTGTTATAATGAAACAAGTAAAGATCTGGAATTAGAAAACCAAAAGGGAAGAGCATGCTTGGCATTTCTCAAGTTGAAGGAACTCAATAAAAAATGCAAGTCTGAAGCTGCAATATTGAAGGATTCTATGGGCAAAATATTGAATGATGTGGGATACATCAAAAGAAGATGGAGGGAATATATAGTCACTGTATCAAAAAGAATTGGTCGATGTTCACCTATTTCAGGAGCTGGCATAAGATCAAGAACAAATGATATTGAAGGAAGAAGTTAAAACTGCACTGAAGGCATTGGTGAAGAGCAAGGCCCCAGGAATTGTGGGAACCTATTGAAATATTTCAACAAATGATGCTGCACTGAAGGCACTCACTCGTCTGTGCCAAGAAATTTGGAACATAGCTATCTGGCCAATTGACTGGAAAAGATCAATATTTGTACCCATTCCAAAGAAAAATGATCCCACAGAATATGGAAATTATAGAACAGTATCATTAATATCACACACAAGTAAAATCTTACTGAAAATAATTCAAAAATGGTTGCAGCAGTATATTCACAGAGAACTTCCAGAAATGCAAGCTGGAGTAAGAAGAGGGTGTGGAATGAGGGATATCATTGCTGATGTCAGACGGATCTTGGCTGAAAGCAAAGAATGTCAGAAAGATGTTTACTTGTGTTTTATTGACTATGCAAAATCATTTGATTGTGTGGATCATGACAAATTATAGACAAAATAGAGAAGAATAGGTATTTCAGAACATTTAATTGTGCTCATTTGGAATGTATACATAGATCAGGAGACTGTCATTCAGGCAGAAAAAGGTGATACTGCATGATGTAAAATCAATAATGGGGTCTGTCAAGGTTGTATCTTTTCACCACACTTATTCAATCTATATGCTGAGCAAATGATCTAAGAAGCTGGACCATATGAAGAAGAACACAGCATCAGGATGAGAGGAAGATTCATTAACAACCTGCAACATGCAGATAGCACAACTTTGCTTGCTGAAAATGAGGATGACTTGAAGCACTTACTGATGAAGATCAAAAACTACAATCTGAAGTGGCAGTCAGAATAGATATAACAAAAGACCTTTTTCAAGTGATGAAGAGCAGAGATATCTCTGAAGACTAAGGGAGCTCTGGTGGCATAATGCCTAAGATACTTGACTGCTAACCAGAAAGCTGGTGGTTCAAACCCACTGGCCGCTCATCGGAAGGAAGGTGGGGCAATCTACTTTTGTAGTGATACCACCTTGGAAACCCAAGGAGGGGTTGCTATGGGTCAGATCTGACTCCACAGCAGTGATTACGTTGATTGCAAACCCAAGTGTGATAGTTGGAGGTGTGTGTCAACTTTGCTGGACCACAATTCTGTGTGGTTTAAGCAATTGTGATGTGGGTTGTTCCAATGATGGGATCAATTGTATATGTTTTGAGCAGCCAATCCATTGAAAGGGAATTTCCCTAGGGGTGTGGCCTGCTTCCAGTATATTTATGGACATTCTGGGAAAAGAGATATTCTTCCATGGGTTGGGATTCTGTTGTGCAGCCTACAACTGTCCATGAGTGAACAATCCACCATTCAGCCTGGAGATCTTGGATTCATCATTAGTTGGAGTCAACAGCCATTATACTGCCTGCCAACCTTGAGCTCCTCAGCCCCTGCAGCTGTGTGAGTGGGGAAAAGCCTCCAGCTTGACGTTTGA
>NW_006923124.1:33747-41190 GCF_000298275.1 Orycteropus afer afer | reverse complement strand
AACAAAAACAACAACAACAACAAAAACTCATTGCTGTTGAGTCAATTCTGACTCATAATAACACCTCCTTGGGTTTCTGAGGTGGTATCTCTACTGAAGTAGATTGCCCAGGCTTCCCTCTGAGGGGTGGCTGGTGGTTTGAATGACCAGCTTTCTGGTTAGCAGTCAAATGCCTCAGGCACTATGGCACCAGAGACTAGCAGATGATTAAATTATGAAAATATTTTGTGGCTACTTACAAAGAAATTATATTCTCAATTTCAAAGTAGAGCTTTATATATATCTTTTAGATGCATTGTATACATTTACATCTTTTATCTCCCCATGTAGTATTTTTCTTTTGATTTCTCCTGGGCTAAGAGAAGTCCCCAAATTCAATTTATCAGAAGTTATAAAATTATCAAATGTATGGCTATCATAAAAGTATGTATTCAACTCTACTTAGTATTTCCTGAAATACTTAATAGCTTTATTTATATTTAAATGTGATTTTCTTTATTTGTAAATATTTCACTTCAAATTCAAGCTCAATTACTGAATACCTTTTAGTAACTTCTTTAATCCTCAATTTTCTCACATATACAATGGGATGAAGCTTTGCAAGACATGAAAGATAATATGTATACAACCTTACTTTCAGTTAATGGGTGCTGTTATTACCATTGTTTGTTTTGATCTTTCATTGATTCTCAGTGGTATACTAATTTTCATGATAAGTTTATATAAAGGTTATTTATTCCTAATAGCTTTTGCTTTTTGATTTATTGTTGTGATAGTTAACATACTTGACTCATATTTTTGCTATCAATTATGTTGTTTTGAATGTAATATGATTCTGTACCATTTACCACATTTTGCCTCATGTACAATGTATGATACCAACACCACTCTACCTGTTCCTTGTCTTCCTATTTGTCAGATATATCTTTATCACAAAATGTAATTTTTCAAGACTAATGTGTTTATACTGAAATCCACTGTTATATTATTAGACAATTGCACACTTTCAAATATGTGGTTATATTGCTATGACCTGTAGTCAAATACCATGATCTTACATAAAGTATCATCTTATTTTACGTTTTTAAAGACATATCTTTTCTATTTCTCTTTTACACTCCCTTTTGCCATTCCTTTTAAATTTAATTTGTCCTAAATTATGTGAAAGAAAATTATTCTTTGAATTTTAATGGTGGATAACTTAACATTTTCCTTAACATTCCTCATTGTGGGTTTACCAAATTAGTCAATTCATTATAAAATTATTTTTATTATATTTCATGGGTGATGAGAAGTTCTCTCATCTAATAGCTCCAGACTGTCCTCATTTTATTTAACAAGGAAACAGAAACATCCTTCTTTAGTAACTAAGTGGAATAGACAGGAAGATAGCAAATGCAAGTACAGAAATAACCTCTTCTGGAACCCAAATAGTAACTGCAGTTCGAGAAATACAAAGGAGAGTTAGATCTCTTATATCTAAGTACAAGCTTACTTGACTCATTTTGGGTGCAGAAAGGAGGATTAAAAAGATGGCAAATATTCATACTATCCGTGATACAGATTCCTACCCACGTTATCTAGTGTAGCTTTACATCTACAGGAAGGAAGAAAGAAAGCGAGAGAGAGAGGAAGGAATGAAGGAAGAAATTACCTTTTTTTTTTTTTTTTTTTTTTTTTTTTTTTTACTCATATACTTCCCTGGTTGATATCTGTTACTGAAAATTCTCCCTTTATTCTTTAAAGAGTCCACTTGTTAGATTTTCAACTATAAAAGGACAACAATAAAATTGAAGGTTTGGATATCTGATCCTCTCTGTTATGTGATTTTAATTAGCTACTGAGTCCAACCTAGATATTTATTAGTTTTCTAACCTTTTGTTATATTGCTACCATTAAACATCCTCTGACTGGTGTATTGATGTAAAGATAATGTGGGCTGATCGAATTGTTTTGCAGGACATTTATTTTAGGATGTGAAGGTTAATGTCCACTTGCTCTTCAGATAAAATTTCCCTATATAATTAAAATCAGTGTATGTCCCCACATGAATCAGAAGAGGTTTTATTTTTTCTCAAAGAAATATAATTTCCTTAGAAATCTAAAAAATCCAAAGAGGAAATAATGTACAGAATTTCAAACAGAATTTGGTAAAAGTCAAATTCGCCATCCACTTCTCACAAGGACCAACTAAGTCAAATATATACTGCTTCTGGCAAACTATTTTACTGTGACAATAGTTTTAGTCATGTGTACCTCGATTTCCAAACTGTCAGAAAAAAATTTCCTTTCCATACAACATCAAGGATCCTTCTTCCCAGTCATATGAAGTGTCCTGCCAAGATAATTTTTAATGCTGTCTTTAAGAGGAACATTGAATAAACACAATTCCATTATCAGAGTACAGTATGCCTGATTGGCCAAAGCTACAGGAACTTTAGGTAAATTCCTCACCAGGAAAAAGAGACACTCAGATCATTTTACCACAGCTATAGCTGAATCATAATATGACCTGGCAAATGGAGATGACATCCCACTAGGATATTTGTGGATTGCAAGTCCTATAAAGAACTGTCATGATTCCCTCATGTCAATCTGTAGAAGAGCCTTATAAATAGAATTTTTGAAATAGATGAAAGTAATTGTAATTGAAAGCCCAAAATAATAGCTATGTATCATTATGAGCTATATTATCACATTTAGCTTATAAAAAGTATCAACCAATTTTCCAAGGCCTGCTTATTATTATAGAGATCATCAAGAGTTTTTAAAAAATGGAAGTGAATGTGTTGCTTTTTGAATTGCACACCCCTAAACTGTGTTATTCACATAGCTACTAAGTTATGAATGACAGTACTGGCAAAGAATGTAAGATTTCCACCAGGAAGTACTCCCTAAATCACATACATACAAAAGTATTTTGCAAAATAAAATGGTAGCTAGCAGCAATGAGATAACAGCTGAGGCATAAACGTAGTGTCCAGTAACAATGATTAACTAAAGACTGGTGTATATATAAACATTAGCTATAATGTTTAGGTTCTTGTTCTCTTCTTGATTTTCATGAGTTTTAAGAAAGAGCTGGTAATCTAGTTGTCAAAGGGACTTGGATTTAAAGTAGTGATACCACAGAAAGAAAAATACCAAGAAAGACTTCTTTGTTGTTTGCTAGTAACTGGTAATCAATTGAATATTTCCTACTGGTCTATTCTGATAAAATGTTAAAATGCAGAATGGAGGAAAATCATGTATTTGATATCCCATGTCTCCATCTGTGTTTATAAGGTATTACAACTCTGTAAAAAAATCTATTTACTGACTTACGTTACATAGAGCTGGTTATAATTCACAGCTATTATCTGTCTAATCAGAGAATAAAGACAGAATGATTTGTACCTTTAGGCAAAATTCACTTTGGGATAACTATTTCTGTTTACATTTGTAGTGGTTTAGTGCACAGCCCTGGTTTCTGGTTTCTTAAAGATTGGCAACCTCAAGCTGAAACTCATCTTTCCTGGGTCATTGTCAACACTGTGAGGCCATTGTGTCATATAAATAGTCCTCAGGAGCTTTCTGTGAAAAACTTTGCTATGCAGCATATTCTATCTACTTCCCTAAGCTCTGATAGTTCTGGCAGCTGCTGACACCACACACAGCCATTGAATGAGTCACTCAGGTGTTGTGTATGACATAAGGACAGATTATTATTGATTCTATTTCTTATGAAAATGCTACCAGCTATCCAGTTCAAAAATACTTATGAAATTAAATTGCAAAGTTAGATACAATCCTGAAAGGATATCAAGTCTTTAAGGAGTATTCTACTACTGAGGGGGTCTTTATGTATTTCCTTATATAAAGTTTAGCTTTGTACAAAGTAAGGACAATAAGCAAGAAGGGCTTTGTGTTTGCTTCTGGCTCTCTTTGTTCATTTATTCACTTACTCATTTAGTAAATTTTTGTCATGCAGTTATTATGTCAGGTCTTCTACCAGGCACTGGGTCTACTCAAGAAAAAGCTATTGATCCTGTTTTCAGAGTGTTTCTAGGGATTTTGATAAAGAGCTGAGTGAGATTCAGAAAGATGGAATGATTCATTCAAAATTGTTGAGCAATTTGAACAAAAGTAAGGCTAGAACTAAGAATGTAACATAGTCATAATCAAGGATTAATAAAACAGTGTGAAGTGTGGGCAATCAGTGAGTACCAGAGTTTGTTTCATAGTTCATCACTCCCCAACCTTGATAGCAAGTAACAGTAAGTACAGAAATAATTTAGGAATTGGTGGGGTTTACAGAGATAAGGAGTGGGTATCTGAAACTTTTCCCTCATTCTATTATAAGTGGAAATCCTTTTGTTTGAAGCAGAGTTGTATGAGGTAATTTAGAAGAATTATTTGATTGTTTTTTTCAGAAATCAAAATCCTCACAACTTAAAACTTTAATATTTTGTCTGTACAAAAATCTCTAACAACCTTTTCCTCATGAGTCAGTATTTCTCACTCTTATTATAGAAATCAAATTAAAGTAAATATTAATAAATTATTTTAATTTTAATTTTTCCAACTAAATTATTGTTGTTATGTGCCGTTGAGTTGTACCCAACTCTTAGCGACCCTTCCCTGGGTTTCCAAGGCAGTATCGCTATGGAAGTAGATTGCCTAACCTTCCTTCCTAGGAGTGGCTGGTGGGTTTGAACCACCAACTTTCTAGTTAGCAGTCAAATGCCTTAGACACTATGCTACCAGAGCTCCTAACTAAATTATTAGTCCTTATTTTTAAATTATGTTATTAAGATGAGTATGTGTGGTGCAGTGAATTACTTAATATGGTTCCTCTAAGCATGACTTTTGTGACTTCCACGGGATGACTGGGTGACATTATGCAAATGTGAGGTGCTTGTGGACCACCAAGGGGATTGGATAGTTTGTTAATAATGTAAATAAGGTATAGGGAACTCGTGCGGGTATGAAACCATGGAATTAAGTTGTATGAAATGCTAATGCAGAGATTGGATAGCTTTTTCATTCCACTAGACTTAAAATGAGCCATCCCAGAGGCTAAAAGGGTAATCTCACTAACCTCAAGAAAGAAGAGCCAGGAACAGGCATACCCATTGGATTCAAGATCCCTGTGCTGAACCTCTTCAACCCAGGACACAGAGAGAGAGAGAGAGCTGTAACACTTTGCTGAGAGGGTGAGGTGGTGAGAAATGGTGGTAGTAGAGGCAACAGAACCAAGAAACCAGCACAGGAAGATTGCTGGGCTTCCTGGGCCAAGGAGTAAAAAAGCTGAGTGCCTTCAGGCAAGAGGCTTTCTAGCAGAGTGGGTGCCTCTCTGGGCAGCTATCACTAAGCTAAAAGAATTTTGTAACACATGTTCAAGCAGGGCACAGGCCAAAGGGCCACAAGACCAAAAGGCCAAGGCCAAAGAGAAACATTTGTGCATCATGGCTGAGAAGAAGCTGTCCTGATTGAAGAACTGTATTCTGAGTTGTTTCTGATCATGAATTACAACTTATTAATACCCTAATAAACTCCATAATCATGAGTATTGTCTGTGACTTGTGTGTGGCTATTACAATGAATTATCAAACTCAGCAGAGAGGCAGAGGGTGCTGTTGGAAAAGACAATTGCTCTCAGAACTGGTAAAAATCTTAAAGGATGTAGGCATATCTGACCACTGCCTCATAGGAATCAGCCTTGGGCTGTTGATGTTGTTCTAGATCTTTCTCCCTGCTTGTGAAATTAGAAGAGTTCAGAAGCTGTCCCCACACCCTTTTAGCAGCATGAGAAAAGAGGAAATGGAAATTAATGATATGATGTCTAATTTCAGTGAAAATTTTCAATTGATACATTGTTACCAACATATAATGTTTTAAATTCTAACTCTGGAACTAATAATTATATAGTCTAGTGCAATTTTATTATCCAACAAATATTGATTGAACATTTACTATGTGTCAAGTATTGGTCTAGATGATGCAAATAAAAAGGAATAAATAAAAATTAAAAAACCACGAACACCACCAACAACAAAAAAACTACTACATTAAAACTAACACTTTAAATGGGGGCCATGCAAAATGAAAATTTATAAGTAATACATAATATATGACATATTTAACCTTGATTTAAGAATTAATGAAACAAATCACACTGTGGACCACATCCAGTCTTTCTCACACATTGTTGAGTTGACTGAGTTATTTTTACATAGAGTCTGCAAGGTCAAAACTATTCTCAGTAGTACAGACATTATCCTTTTGCTTTTATAGTTTCATAGTGAAATGTCAAGTTCTCTGAGCTACTTGATGTGTGATGTTACAAAAGTGCAGAGGAAGATGTGATAATTGCTATCATTGATTAAACCAAAGAGATTTGCAAAATATAATGAGTAATGGGTTTAATATTGTTATTTTAATTAACAATCATATATATATATATAATGTCTCCATTTTAATTACAAACATCAGTAGGTATAACTCACAAAAAAAAAGCTCTTTGAGTCCTACATAACTGTTAAGAATATAAAAGGGGGATGAGATCTCTCTCAGTGCTGAATTAGTGAAGTGCAACTATGAAAATAAAAAAATAATAATAACTACCATTTTGAGGGCACATATAATGTGACAGTCAGCATCATTTGGAACATCCATACAAACCAAATAATTTTGCCCCATTTTTACATATGACCAAACAGACAGTGAGAAAGTTTGCCTTGTCCTTACCTGATCAAACATCTAGTGAGTTGTACAGCCCACATGCAGCCCCAGGTTTATTTAAAACCAACCATCACTCCCAGGCCAGAATGGTGAGCAAAATTCAGCCCCATATATACTCCTTCCCAAGGTTATAGGTGAGGAGAGACAACTCAGGGATGCCTGAAGTAGCAGGCCGGAAGAGCAGGAGAAAGAGGATAAAAAGCCAGGAACCCGGACAGAAGAGCAGTCAGCCCCAGGCTTACAGGTGAGGAGACACAACTCGGGGACACCTGAAGTAGCAAGTGGGAAGAGCAGGAGAAAGGGGATTAAAAGCCAGGAAGCCAGAGAGAAGAGCAATCATCTGAAGGGATTAGGTGAGGAGAGCAACTCAGGCCTGCCTAGAGTAGCAGGCCAGAAGAGCAGGAGAAAGGGGATAAAAAGCCAGGAACCCGGACAGAGGAGAAGTCAGCCCCAAGGACAACTCAGGGATGCACAAAACAGCAGGGCAGAAGAGCAGGAGAAAAAGGATTAAAAGCCAGGAAGCCACACCGAGGTACAGTCAGCCACAGGGACCCAGTTGGGGGTGATACGAGAGGTCTCCAACAGCAAGACAAACTTGTCTGTCAGTTTGTCCTACTGTGGTGACATGTAGACTTGAGTTATGAGGCTGAGCCTCTGGTGTTTAAAACCCAGAGAGATGCACCTGGTGCACAGGTAACAGCCCAGCTTATAGACTGAGAC
>NW_006923124.1:16055-27311 GCF_000298275.1 Orycteropus afer afer | reverse complement strand
CTCATATGCATATGAAAGCTGGACAATGAATAAGGAAGACTGAACAAGAATTTATGCTTTTGAGTTGTGGTGTTGGCAAAGAATACTGAAAGGACCATGCACTGCCTAAAGAACTAACAAATCTGTTTTGGAAGAAGTTTAGCTGGAATGCTCCTTGGATGCAAGAATGGCCAGACTTTGTCTCACCTACTTTAGACATGTTGTGAGAAGGGACCATTCCTTGCAGAAAGCTATCATGCTTGGTAAACTGGAAGGTCAGCAAAAAAGGGGAAGGCCCTCAGCAAGATGGATTGATACAGTGGCTACAAGGATCATCTCAGGTATAGCAAGGATTGTGAGGCAGGCACAGGACCAGGAATTGTTATGTTCTGAAACACTATGAGTTGGAGACAACTTGAAGGCATCTAACAACAACAAACAACAACATGACAACTTCGATAATTGAAATATTTCCTGAAGGAATTCATTTCTTGCGATAGCAAATTGTTAATAATACTAAATACGGAGCAAATTCAATTTCCTTTTACAAACAAAATACATCTTTAAATCCAGCTTTCTTCTGTTGCCATATATGTCTAGATAATTGAAAAAAGAAAATGGTTTGAAAGCAATATATCTGCTATGTGAATGAGAACATTTAAGAAGATGTGTAGATCTTAACTGAATGAAATTCATGCACCCCAGGAATCTGAACAGATATCCCATAAGGCTAATAAAAACGATATACCTTTCTATACTTAGGGTAGGATCCCTCCCAGGAAATCAGACTCTGTCAGTGGAGTCTTTATTGTTACTGAGAGTAGCAAAGCACTGAGGAACTCACCCTGTCAATAAATACTGGTAGCACTTTCCTTCCAGAAGAATGAATGCTTTAGGGTATACTTTCAGATCTGTGATCTTTCTTTCTTTCTTTTTTTTCTTTCCTTCCTTCCTTCCTTCCTTTCTTTCTTTCTTTTTTTCTTTTTCTATCTTTCTTTCTCTATCTCTTGCTCTTTCTCTTTCCTTCCTTCCTTCCTTTCTCCCTCCCTTCCTCTCTCCTTCCTTCCTTCATTCTTTCTTTATCTGCTATTAAATAATTATGGAGAGATAGGAATGAAAAATCACCTTCCAATCCCAATGAAACTGTTTTAATGTCTCATGTGTCAGTTAAAATTCTGGACATGAGACTAAAAGACAGGTGCACAAAAAGACATGTTTAAATGTAGGATTCAAATTCTGTACCTCACATTACCACTTGTTTTAATCAGCTTCCACAGTCTGATATTTTTTTTTTTTCCAGAAATGATAATATTTACCACTGACACATAGATCCACTCCATCAAGTGAATTCTCACTCATAGAAACCCTACAGAACAGAGTAGAACTGCTCCATAAGTTTCCCAAGGCTGTAAATCTATGTGGAAGGAAACAGCTTCATCTTCCTCCCACAGAACAGCTGGTGGGTTCCAACTGCCCACCTATTGGTTAGTAGCAGAATGCTTTAACCACTGTGGCACCACGTTAAGTAATTCTCCAATATTATTGCATAGGTTTTATTACCAAATTTTACTAAAAGAAAAAAAAGTCTTAGAAAAATTGAATAACTTAAATAAATCCATCAAACTAAGAAGTTTCAAAAACATGCCCGTGTTTTTCTGTCTCCTGAATCAGACAGTCTGAGAGTAGGACCCATGTTGCTGCTTATTTTGACACTTGTGGTGTCACTAGGCAGGTGTGGGGGGTGGGGGGGAGAAAGTGTTACATCACAGCCCCTGACGCTGTCAGAGGGGTCAAACCAAAATGACCCCAGGGTTCACAGCATTGGCCACCCTCTCCTCACCAGTCAGAGTGTGGCCAGAAGGGCCTCAGTGTCTGCCACTGGGTAGAGATGAAGGTCTCCATCTTGGCCAATTAGAGAGGGGTGGAGCTATGGGGTAACTTGTTTGAGGGGGTGGCAGACGGGAGGGTATCAGGTGGGTATCACCCCAGGTGGGGTTGCTATTAATTTATTTGAGGCTATGACAACTTTGATAATCAAAATATTTCCTGAAGGAAATTCATTTCTGACAATAGAAAATTGTTAATACAATTAAATACTGATCAAATTCAATTAATACAATTAGATACTGAACAAATCTACCTTAAGGGTGAGGGATAGGGGTGTGGAAGGGAGGATAACACCACAAGTTACCACATTTGATGACACCATCCCTAGTAACATTATTGCATACAACCATAGCAAGTGACCATTACATTAGGTCTATGTTGCATACAAACATATCTACTATAGATTTGGAGGTTTATGTCATCAAAATTACTACATTTAAAATGCAAGAATTTAAAACAAAACAAAACAAAGATGTACTTCATACTTTGTGCTTTAAACTCAATTTAACTTTTCTCTAAACACTGTGAACCAGTAACATAATTCAGTTTTCTCTTATGTACTGGACATAGTCAAACTCAGACTGATGTAAATTGAACTCTCTTCAACCGAAACTCACTGCCATTGAGTCTATTCCAGCTCATAGAGAACTGCATTGGGTTTCTGAGGCTTTACATCTTTACTGAAGTAGATTGCCCCACCTTCCTCCTGTGGAAGGTGTGTGCCTTTGAACCTCTTCTGGGAAGCAGCCAAATATCTTATCCACTAGGCCACCAGAACTTCTTTGAGGGAACAGTTAAGTAGTGGTGTCACCTCGCCTTTGAGATATCTGACTTTCTCTCATTCCATTTATGCATTTAAGTAAATTGTATCCCCAAGTCAGGGCCAGTAAATCAACAAAAGAGCAGAGAAATTAAATGCATTTAAAATCAGGACACTTAGAAGATAAAATGAAAATAAATAGAAGGGGGAAATATATGTTCATGAGTGAAGAAAACAGCCACGTGAAGTGTAAGACTATACTTGGCTAAGGTTAAGTAGAACTTTCCATCTCTACCAATGTGCTCGTTTTCATGATTTTGATCCTTATGTATGACATAAGTGTTTTCTAAGATCATTTTAAAACATTTTTTCAATAATTCAGAACTGAGCAATTTTAACAGCATGTGAAAATTTTTGTGTTCTAAAAATATCAAGAAAGTTATAAAAATCAAATCATAGTAAATAGTAAAAGAGAGACTATGAATTTGATTGAAGAAAATAGTGAAAAAAGTGAGCATATGTTAAAAGAAAATTCAACTAAATTATCAACAAATACAATGATTACAGTTGTAAATGTGCAATTATACATAAAAGCACCATAGTTTCCTCATCCTGAGAGATGATTGATCACTGTTACTGATGATATTTTTTAATTTATATCAAGATTACTCAAATGATAACAAAATAAATGTGGTGTTGTTGTTACATGACATTGGGTCATCTCCAACTCATAGCCACTCTATGCACAGCAGAACAAAACACCACCCAGTCCTGTGCCAGCTCCTCAATCACTGCTATACTTGAGCCCATAACTGCAGCCTTTGTGTCAATCCATCTCATTGAGGGGTTTCCCCTGTTTCATTGACCTCCCACCTTCCCAAGCATCACTTCCATCTCCAGGAAGCGGTCCTTTCTGATAACATAACCAAAGTAGATCACATGAAGTCTGGCCATTCTCACTTCCAAGGAGCATGTTGGCTGCACTTCTTCCAGGACAAATTTGTTAGTTCTCTTAGCAGTCCATGGTACTTCTAGCATTCTTTGCCAAACAAAAGAAATAACCACGTATAAAATCAGGAATTTACATTCATTTAATTTTACAATAATCTAAATGTTATCACCATTTTACTTAGGAAGAAATTATGTCCCAGAGAAGTGAAGTAAATGGCTCAAAATTAACTGTCAGGAGTTAAAAGTTCTTTGTTCATTTTACAAGATCCATAAAAACAAAGAAACAAAAATTCCTCATAGCAATCTTGTAGGACAGAATAGAACTGCCTCATAGGGTTTCTTAGGCAATTATCTTTACAGAAGCAGCCTGCAACATCTTTCTCCTGACGAAGGGCTAGTGGGTTCAAATAGCTGAACTTTAGGCTGGCAACAAAATGCTTAATAACTGAGCCACCAGGGGTCCTTTAACCTTCTAAAACAGACAGAGACCTTGTCTTATGAGACCACTAAAATCATTAGAAGGAAGGCATGGGTAGATTGAAGGAGACTGAAATGTTTCATTTACTATTCAATAGTATGTGCTGAGTAACTACTTTGTTTCAAGTAGAAATAGCTTCTTTGAAGTCATTTATATTGATCCAGATGGCTGGATTAAATATATCTATAACTCAGAGGAGTGCTGTAACCCAATCTTTGAAACTAAGCTTTAAAAAAAAAAAAAAAAAAAAAAGTTGATTTGAAAAAAAAATGACCTAAATCAAAATTGAAAAGAAAAATAAGAATGAAGGTGATGCAATTTACAATTTAGGGGGAAAAAAAATTAAATCATTTCAGAAATCTTCACTATACTAGATAAATAAAAGAGCATATAATGCCTTAAAAGAACAGAGGATTAAAAAAACATTTTGAAAAATTTAAGAGAAATGAAAAATGTGATATAAAGAATTTGAGTAAAAGCAACAGATCTACAAGTTAGACAAAAATGAACCAAAATACAGGTATGACTCTTAAAGAAGTATAAATAATAAACAAAAAAAACTAAAAATTATAATTAAAAATTCTGCTGAATTTAAAAAAAAAAAGAAAGACTAGAAGCTACAAATTGGAAGCCTAGTACAAATCTAGAAAATTGACACAAAATGACTGGTAATCAGACATATTCTAGTAAATTGGTGGAATTGAACCAAAAATAAATTCTGAATATTCAAATAAAAATACGAAGACACCAACATGAGAAAGAAAATCATACTGTCCTTTGCCTTTCAATAATACTATTTTATGTCAGAAGATAAGAGAGTAACATACTTATGACACCTAAGAAGGGGATATGTGAATCTAGGATTCAATCCAGCCCAAATAACTTTCAACTACATGGTCTACAGATAAACTTACAACAACCAAAGACTTAGGAAGTACTGTTTCCATTAGCACTTTTTAAAGAATTCACTACAAAATATCTCTATCATCAAGTTGGTTCTGACTCATAGAGTCCACAGTTGGGTTTCCAAGGTGGTAGATCCTTACAGAAGTAGATTTCCCCATCTTCCTTTCATGGAGTGTCTGGTGGATTTGAACCACCAACCTTCTGGTTAGCAGCCTTAGGCACTACACAAGAGCTCCTTAGAAAATATACTGTAGAAAATGAAAATTGCTTGAGAACCCCCCCAACCAGAGGATGTGTGAACTGTAGGACTATGAATAAATTTGGTTATAAGAAATCAATAATAGCATGTGACAACACTATATATATATATGCTCTTAAAAAGTAGAATAAAAACATGTTCAGCCTTTACAGCACACTTTGCCTTTAGTTTTTTATAATTACATTATAATTTTTATCTGGAAGTAAAAGGTTATTCCTTCAAATCATTTCCTGGGAAATAAAGAGAGGTAGAAAAGTTTACTACTTAATTTCAACCTTCTCCATATCAAGGTATCAACAGACAATAGCCAATGAAAAAGAGAGAGAGAGGATTTAGGTTATTATATAAAGGTACTAATAAAAATTTAGCATTAGAACCAAAATAGGAAGTTTTCTAAACACTAAAAATTAAAAAGGAAAGAAGGGAGGGTAAGAGAGAGTGTAGGGAGAGCAGGAAAGAGAATAAAAACAATAGATAATTTGGTGAAAATCTACATAAAAGATCAGTGTTCCAATACACCAAACACAAAAGGCAACTACAAGCACACATAAAACATAGAGCAGAATGATAGAACTGAAGTCAAATACAGTGATCATATGCTATGGAGCAAACTCCAGAACATATTGTTAAGTGAAAAGCCCAAGTCAGAGAAAAGTCTTTATAGAAGCCTACCTTTTACCTAAAAATAGCAGATCTAATATATGATTCTTTTGTTTTGTTTATTTTTATGTGAATTAATTTTCTTAAACTCTTAAGAGGAATAGTCAGTTATACATTTAAGTAATGAAAGGATGAAACATGATATGGAAAAATCTTGCCCATATGCAGAGAAAAATATAGAGTAATGTCAGAGATAGAGATAAATTTGCTGAATTATACTTTATTTCAGATTTTATTTTGGAGTCATGAAAATATTTTTCATGAAATAAAATATGGTTTAAAATATTTACCCCTAAATATAAAAAATATAATAAAATAAATAATTCAAATGTTTATTATCTTATCAGTAGCATAATTACTTAAGAATTACTCCAACAGACTTTAAAACACAGTAACTGAACTGAACTTTCCTTGTGCTATATAGCAAAAAAAAAAGAAAGATTGCAAAAAAAAGAAAATTGTTTTCAGTAATTACATTGTTGTTGGTAGTACTGGTGTTATTTTAAGGATGCTATGTTTATATTGTGGGATAAAGAAAATGAGCCATCAAGTAATATTGTAACATTGCTGGTATAAAATGTATGGAGATGTAATATTGAAGAGATTAGGAAAATTTACTCAAGTCTTCAATTTAAATTTATTGGGTATATTAATAATAATTAATTAATATTTTATCTTCAAAAAAACAATATATATATATAATACATATAATTTTGAGTCTGATTAACTGAAACAACTTGGAACAATAAACAATTAAGAAGCAACAAGCATATTGAACACCCAGACTTTGGTTTTGGAATTAACCATTTCTCATTAAAAAAAGAGGCATGTTAGGGAAATGATTAATATCAGATCTAGAGAAGAAAATCTGTAAGATGAATCTGCAACATGACTAGGAAGCATTCAAGAAAGAAGGAGAAAAAGAAAAAAAAAAAAAAGCCACAGGATCAAAACTGAAGAGGCTATCACTTACCAAAGGTGAAATATTTGAATATCTATATGGCCAATACTTACTCTAGATAGAAAATATCAAAAAATTTTTAAACACATGAATGTATACATACCCATTTTGGAGAATGGTAGAAACCTAAGATAATCCCATTTTGTACCCATAATTAATGGATCTACTTATAAATTATCAATGGCTGTTAACTTCACAAAATCAGACATGAGCTCCTTCTTGAAGAACAAAACCTAGGCTATGATGTAGCTTTACCAAAATAATCTAACCTGGGTTTGATCATCCTCTAGATCTTCCTAATCATTTGCATAAAAACAATGGATTGAGGAGCAGGTTAAATGATAACATAAGGATACAATCAGCAAAATCCACTTTGTGGATAACTCTATGGGAAAAAAAGAAAAAAAAATCTTCAATATAAATATTTCAAAGATAAAAAAAGAAAAAACAAATAGGGAAATACATGGATTAAAAGAGAATGAAGAGGAGACTTGATTGTAACTCTGCATATAAGACTATTGTCAAAAATCAGTTGACCATAGAGGTTGGAGCTCTGGTGGTATAGTGCCTAAGGAATATGACTGCTAACCAGAAAGCTGGTGGTTCAAACCTACCAGGCACTCCTCGGAAGGAAGACTGGGAAATTTACTTCTGTAGAGATACTACCTTGGAAACCCAAGGAGGGTGTCTCTATGAGTCAGAGTTTACTCAATGGCAGTGAATATATATGTAACAGCAACTCTCTGCACTATCTTTGAAATATTTCGGCTGTAAATCCACTAATATTCTGTGTTTTATCTTCATCTGTATTTTATCAGCAGATAAAGATATTCTACTGTGTGGATCAAACAAATTATGGATAACATTGTGAACAATGGGAATTTCAGGACATTTAATTGTGCTCATATGAAACCAGTGTATGGATTAAGCAACAGTCATTCAAAGAAATCAAGGGCATACTGTGTGGTTCAAATCAGAAAAAAAGGTGTACGGCAGAATTGTACCCATTCATTCTACTTATTTAGTACAAATTCTGAACAAAAATTAGATTATATGAAAAAGAACACAGCATCAGGATTGGCAGAAGACTCATTAATAACCTGTAATATACAGATGACACAATCTTGTTGAAAATGAAGACAAGTTTCAAATTACTGATGAAGGTCAAATACTGAAGTCAAATACTTCAGTATTAAGTTGGTCCCTGGACAACATGGGTTTGAATCATGTGGTTTTAATACACTCGAGGCTGACAGACACCGCATCTAAGGAATTAACAGAAGACAGCCTGATGGAGATGAGTTCTTGTGACCAGTGCCAGATGATAAGGAAGAAGTAGAAGAATGAGTGCCAGTAAGTAAACTGACATTAGACAATTTGGCAGAAAGGTTCTGATTATTAAAGACTGCATTTGACTTTTTTTTATGACATGGGCCCTTCTATGATGTGGGCATTAAAATGAAATCAAATGGTGGAAGAAAGATAGGTACTATATAGAAATATTTTTAAAGAAATGGAAAAGAAAAAAAAAAATCAGACAGAAATAATGATGCATTACCATGAAGTTACACTGACTGCCTGCCTCTCTTGCCTCCTCTTCCACCTCCTCCACTTCTTCTCCCTTTGCCACCTGTGAGCCAACATGACCTATTCTTCCTCTTCCTCCTCCTCCTCAGTCTACTCAACATGAAGATGACAAGGATGAAGACCTTCATGATGATCCCCTTCTACTTAATGAAGAGTAAATAATAGTCATGTTGTACAGTAAATAAATTAATCAGTTTTATATATTTGTGTCTGCATGAAAATCTGACTTTATAGCAAAAACTTTGTTAATCAACTGTTTACATTTTTGGTAAGGCTTCTGGTCAACAGTAGGCTATTAATAGTTAATTTTTCAGGGAGTCAAAATTACATGTGGATTTTCCACTCTGGGGTGCGGGGGTCATTGCCTTTAAACCTCATGTTGTTCAAGGACATGGAAAAGAGAAAAGAAAATCCTCACAACTGGACTAATAAACAACACCATGATTAATGAAGAAGAAATTAAAGTTGTTAAGGATTCCATTCTGCAATCAATAATCAATGTCCATGGAAGCAGCAGTCAAAAAATGAAACATTTCATTGCATAGGGAAAACCTGATGCAAAAGAATACTTTAATATTTTAAATGGAAAAAATGTCACTCAATAACTAAAATATGATGAAGCCATGGTCTTTTCAATTGGCACATATGTATACTAAAGTTGAATAATAGGAAAGGGAGAAAGGGGGGAAAAAGATGCATTTGGATTGTGGTATAGGGGGAAAATATTGAATGTATTATAGATTGACAACTTATTAGTTTTAGAAGAAATATAGCCAGAATATTACTTAGTAGCAAGGATGGCTACATTCAATTTACTAACTTTGTCTAAATCATCAGAAAAGACCAGCAACTACTAAAGAACATCACATTCTTTAAGTAGAGGACCAATACAAATGAGGAGAACCCTAAAGGAGATGGATTTACACAATAGCTACAACAGTGGACTCAAATATACCAATGACCATGAAGATGGTCCAGTACCAGGGAACTCTTCATTTATAAGGTCTCCCTAAGCAGCAGCCAACTCAAAACTAACAACACAACTCATATTAAAATAAAAAGGTCATTATAAAAATTAATAAACTTATCATCCAATTAAAATGTATGTATTTCTATTTCATTCTGATCATTATTAAGGTATAACGTTTATGAGTTAACTAGCATTTTGCATATTGATTGGCTAACCAGAAGGCTGGCGGTTCAAACCCACGAGCCACTCCCCAGAAGGAAGATTGGGCAATATACTTATGTAGTGATATAGTCTCAGAAACCCAAGGAGGGTTCGCTATGAGTCAGGTCCGACTCAATGGTGCATAACAACAACAACAACAAAAATAATTTATGTTATTAAAACCTTGTTAATTTTATAGATAAGATCTTTTATTAAAAAATGTTTTTATAATGGAGATGAAAGCTTAAATATGTATTAATAAAATAACATAATGACAGTGCCTTGCTATAGATTTGAGAGCTGTTGTTGTTGTTGTTAGGTGACGTCGAGTCGTTTTCGACTTGTAGTGACCCCATGTACGGCAGAACGAAACACTGCCCTATCCTGCGCCAGCTCCACGATTCCTGCTATACTTGAGTCCATCATCACAGCCATCATGTCAATCCATCTCGTTGAAGGCCTCCCCCTCTTTCATTGACCCTCCACCCTACCAAGCATGACATCCTTCTTCAAGGAATGGTCCCTTGGAATTCCTTAAAAAGTCAGCCACAGGGATCCAGGTGAGGAGAGGGAACTCAGGCATGCTCAAAGCAGCAGGGCAGGAGATGGGGAGAAAGGGGATTAAAAGCCCTAGGAATCTGGACAGAGGAGGAGTCAGCCACAGGGACCCAGGTAAGGGTGGTATGAGAGGTTTCCAACAGGGAGGCAAACTTGTCTGTCAGTTTGTCCTACCATGGTGATGTCTTGATGTGAGTTTTGAGGCTGAGCCACTGGTGTTTCTAACCCAGCAAGAGGCACATGATGCACAGGTATCAGCCCAGCTTACCGACTGAGACAGACTAAGAAGGAGGAAGTGGCCGTCCACTACTCAAATAATTGGCCAGGGAAAAGCTTATGAATAGATTTGAGAGTAGAAGAGGGGAATTGGTGGTAGGTAGGAGCTCTGGTAGTATAGTGCATAAGGCACTTGACTACTAACCAGAAGGCTGGGGTTCAAACCCACCAGCCATTCCTCGGAAGGAAGGTTGGGCAATCTACTTCCGTAGTAATACTGCCTCAGCAACCCAAGGAGGGGTCGCTATGAGTCGGGTCCGACTCCATGGCACATAACAACAACAATAACAACATGGCTGAAAAAGGAGCACCTGGGTGGTGCAAATGACTATCCTCTGGACTACTTACGAATAAATATTTGTCAGTTATAACCAACCCAGAAGTGCCTCAAGAACAGGCCTAACTGCTTCCAAAAGATCTCAAACTGGAAAACCCTATGGAGCAGTTCTACTCCTCACACATGCGGTCAACATGAATCATAATCAACTGGACAGAAACCAAAAGCAACATGAGCAAAGTGTGAGTTGAGGGCTGCTAAAGCTAAGTTATGAGTACACAGGGGCTCATGGAACTTTTCTCTCTACTTTATACATGGCAGACAGTTATCAAAAGTAAATTTGAAAAAAAAAAAAATGCCTCATAAGGGAGAAAACATAACTTCTTTACTATTGTTTAAGGGATTAAGGATAAACAAATAACATATGGGCTAAATTTCTCTCAAAGCTAAGAAAGAGCAGTTTGACAAAAATGCTGAATTTTTTTAAACTTGGAAACCTGGATTCTTCTATCATTATTCTTGGTGTGTATGTGTGTGTGTGTGTGT